>NW_026867540.1:0-300000 GCF_020745735.1 Hemiscyllium ocellatum
CATCAAAGTCTGTTGAACATTTAATGTGTTCCTCTGATATCCTCATCTAATCTATGAAAACCTTTGATACAAAGCATTCCAAGTTTGTTTATTTTTGTCATATTCTATCAAGTAATATTTCACTTGTTAAATCTACTTTGGACCGAAGTTTTCTCTTAAACCTCAGTAGATTGTCGGTTCAGATGAGGCCATGCATGGGAATGAGACACAATAGTCACTGTATTGCTGTATGTCTTTGCTTGACTACACATGACAAAAAAAAAATAAAAATAAAACAGTCGATGGTTCGGCATTAAATAGAACAGGGTTGTTTTTGCGATAAATGTGACATGCCATGCAAGATTGTTGTGGGACTAAAAGCCGGCGAATGGTATATTTTAATGCCTTTAGTTTAGGGTTTGAATTCTGTTGGTTTAAAAATCACTCGGTGTAATAATACGTTGTTCAGTCACTTGGGGTTTTCTGCTAGTGGAAGAAGTGACTTTGGGTGTTTTGAAAAAAAAGAGAGCAACGCAAACCTGCTAGAATTGGCAGACAAGCTGGAGTTGGAGTTGTCTACAACTGTGAGGAACAAAGATGCAATTACAGCAACAGCTTGGCAGTTAAGTTTGCTGGAAATAATATCAGAATATTTAGAAATAGCTAGAATGCAATTGCAGATGACGCAGCTTAAACATGGATCAGAAATCAAATAGTTTGAATGACGTTGAAAAGCCGAAGTAGGAGAAGAATTATGAATTTTCCAGGAAGAATAGAAGGGAATGCATCGTATCACTTTCACGAAACTAAAGAAGTGAAGTAGAGAAAGGCCCGAGAAGAAGAACTAGAGAAAGGCAACAAAGAAAGGAAGAAAAACAGAAGAAGGGGAAATTGAGAGAGGAGAAAGCGAGTGAGGGAGGTTCAAATTCAGGGAAAGGCACTTTCATTGGAAAGTCGGCTTAAATGAATGGAGGCGAATGTAAAAGATAGGCTTAGTGAAGAAGGTAGTAAAAATGGCCACACACATTGTAATCAAATTTCTGTTTGAAAAGTCGAAACATGGGACGCAGGTAGTTATGTAGAATACTTTTTCGTATCATTTCACAATGTGGCTAAATAAATGAAGTGGCCAGAGACCACATGGTCTGTTGATCCAAATAAAGCTGTCAGGGAGCCTGGTGAAGTATTCACCTCACGGTCCGTGAGGGTAACTGAGTACGCGAGAACGTGAAGAAAACCATCTTACGTGCATAGGACCATGAGTCAGAGGCCCACAGACAATGTTTAAATAATCTAACCAGTGACCCTGGTCACACGTACATTGAATTTGAAAGGATCAAATGCAGTAATTTTGATAAGTGGATAAGGGCATTAAAAATAGGTCAATCATGTGACGTGGTTAGACGATTATTTTCAGTGGTTAGACCATAAGACATAGGAGTGGAAGTAAGGCCATTCGGCCCATCGAGTCCACTCCGCCATTCAATCATGACGTATGGGCATTTCAACACCACGTCCGCGCATTCTCCCTGTAGCCCTTAATTCCTCGAGACATCAAGAATCTATCAACCTCTGCCTGGAAGACATTTAGCGTCCCAGCCTCCACTGCACTCTGCAGCAATGAATTCCACAGGCCCACCATTCTCTGGCTGAAGAAATGTCTCTGCATTTCTGTTCTGAATTTTCCCCCACTAATTCTAATGCTGTGTCCACAGGTCCTCGTCTCCTCGCCTAATGGAAACATTTTCCGAGCGTCCACCCTTTCCACGCCATGTATTATCTTATAAGTTTCTATTAGATCTCCCCTTTATCTTCTAAACTCCAATGAAAACAATTGCAGGATCCTATGCCATTCCTAGTATGATAGATCTACCATTCCAGGGATCATCCATGTGATTCTCTGCCGGAAACGCTCTTGTGCCATTATATCCTTCCTGAGTTGTGGGGACCAAAACTGGACACTACTGCAAATGGGGCGTAACCAGAGCTTTATAAAGTCTCAGTAGCACAACGGTGCTATTATATTCCAACCCTCTAGGGAGAAATGATAACATTGCATTCACTTTTTTAATTACGGACTCACCCTGCATGCTTACCTTTAGAGAACCCTCGACTAGCACTCCCAGATTCCTTTGGCTTTCTGAAGGTTCTCACTGTTTAGAACGTGATCCATGCTTGTATTCTTTTTTTAAAGTGCAAGACCTCGCATTTGCTCACATTGAATTCCATCAGCCATTTCCTGGACCACTCTCCCAAACTGTCTAGATCCTTCTGTAGCCTCCCCACTTCCTCAGTACTACCTGCCTGTCCACCTAACTTCGTATCATCCGCAAACTTGGCTAGAATGCCCCCGGTCCATTCATCTAGATCATTAATATATAACGTGAACAGCTGCGGCCCCTACACTGAACCTTGTGGGACATCGCTTGTCACCGGCTGCCATCCCAACTCTCTGCCTTCTGTCAGACTGCCAATCCTCATTCCATACTAGTAGCTCACCTCGAACACCATGGGCCCTCACCTTGCTCAGCAGCCTCCCGTGTGGCACCTTATCAAAGGCTTTTTGGAGGTCTAGATAGACCACATCTACTGGGTTTCCCTGGTCTAACCTACTTGTCACCTCTTCAAAGAATTCCAACAGATTTGTCAGGCATGACCTCCCCTTACTAAATCCATGTTGACGTATTCTAATCCGTCCCTGCTCTTCCAAGAATTTAGAAACGTCATCCTTAATGATGGAGTTTACAATTTTACCAACAACCGAGGTTAGGCTAATTGGCCTATAATATTCCATCTTTTGTCTTGATCCTTTCTTGAACAAGAGGGTCACAACAGCAATCTTCTAATCAACCTGGACTTTCCCTGACTATAGTGACTTTTGAAAGATCTCAACCAACGCCTCTGCTATTTCCTCAGCCACCTCCCTCAGAACTCTAGGATGTAGCACATCGGGGCCAGGAGATTTATCAATTTTAAGACCTTTGAGCATTTCTAGCACTGTCTATTTTGAAATGGCAACCATATTCAACTCAGCCCCCGGGCTCCTTTTAATTGTTGGTATATTACTCATGTCTTCCACTGTGTTGACTGACACAATGTACTTATTAAGTTCTCCAGCTATTTCCTTATCTCCCATCACTAGGCTTCCAGCATCAGTTTGAAGTGGCCCAATGTCTACTTTTGCCTGTTGTTTGTTTCTTATGTTTTGAAAGAAACGTTTACTATCATTTGTAATATTACTGGCTAGCCTACCTTCATATTTGATCCACTCCTTCCTTATTTCCCTCTTTGTTACCCTCTGTTTTTGTAGCATTCCCAACGTTTTGATTTCCCAGAGCTCTTGGCCACTTTATAGGATCTCTCTTTCTCTTTAATACATTTCCTGACTTCCTTTGTCAGCCATGACTGTCTAATCCCTCCTCAGATGATATTTCTTTTCTTGGGGATGAACCGCTGTACAGTGTCCTCAATTATACCCACAAACCCCTGCCATTTTTGCTCTACTGTCTTCCCCGCTAGGCTCTGCTTCCAGTCTATTTTCGTCAGTTCCTCTCTCATGACCTCATAATTATTTTACCGTAACACCATTACGTCCGATTTTACCTTCGCTCTTTCAATCTGCAGGTTGAACTCTACCATCTTATGATCGCTGCTTCCGAAGTGTTCCCTTACTTTAAGATTTTTTAATAAAGTCTGGTTCATTACATAGCACTAGGTCCAGAATAGCCTGCTCACTTGTGGACTCCGTGATAAGCTGATCCAAAAGCCATCCTGTAAGCATTCCATAAATTCCCTTTCTTTGGATCCACTGGCAACATTATTTACCCAGTCCACCTGAATATTGAAGTCTCCCATGTTCTCCGTGATCTTGAATTTCTGATATGCCTTCGCTATTTCCCGGTACATATTGCGTCTCTAGTCCTGACCACTGTTAGGAGGTCTATACATAACTCCCATTATGGTTTTTTTTTGCCTTTGTGGTTCCTCAATTCCACCCACACAGACTCCACATCATCCACTTGAACCGAATAGGTACCAATGTTCATTCAGTGGCATAGATTTAATTTTGTTCTTAACTAACAAGGCAACGCCGCCTCCTCTGCCCTCCTCCCTGTCTTTGCAATAAGTTGAAAATCCTTGAATGTTTTACTGCCAGTGCTGACACCCCTGAAACCACGTCTCTGTGATGCCTACCAGATTATAATCATTCACGATGATCTGTGCCATTCGTTCATCTGCTTTGTTCCAAATGTTACGAGCATTCAGGTAAAGTGCATTCATGTCAAATTTATCATTAGAGATATTGGAAGCCATATGATATCCTAAGTTATCCTTCCTTTTTGCTGCATTCCCAGTCTGCCTCAAGTTTAAATCCGCCTGCACACAAGCTATCCTGCTGCTTACCTCTTCATTTCACTCCATACTCCCAGTCGCATTCACTTTCCCTTCCCTCCAACTCAGAAATTTAAAGTCCTACTGATCACCCTATTTATCTTCTTTGCTAGAGCATTTGTACCTATTCGGTTCAGGTGGAGCCCGTCTCAACGGTACAGATCCCCCAGGTTCCAAAACTGATGCCAATGCCCCATGAAATGGAATCCCTCTTTCCCACACCAATCCTTAGCTACGTGTTTACTTGCCTAATTTTCTTATCCTTACGCCAATTAGCACGTGGCTCCGGCAGTAATCCGGAGATTATGAGGACCCTTGAGGACCTGTACTTCAATTTCCTTCCTAGTGCTTGATAATCCCCAAACAGGTCCTCCACCCTAGCTTTGCCGATGTTGTTAGTCCCACCGTGGACCACAATAACTGGATCCTCCCCCTCCTGCTCCAATAACCTTTCAAGCCGGTCGAAGATGTCCTGCACCCTGGCACCGGGCAGGCAACACACCATGCGAGACTCCCGATCCGGCTTGCATAGGATAATATCTGTTACCCTAATTATAGAATCCCCTATTACCACTACGTGTCTATTTGCTGCCCCCTCTGGAGTGGCCTTCTGCACCACGGTGCCGTGGTCAGCTGGCTCATTCTGTCCACAACCCTTTTCCTCATCCATACAGGGAGCAAGAATCTCATATCTGTTGGACAAGGTCAAGGGCTGAGTCTCCTCCAAACCTGAACTCAGGTTCCCTCTACCTGCCTCACTTACAGTCACACCCTGATGTCCCTGATCCCTAACTGAATGTGAATTACTTAATCTCCCAGGTGTGACTGTCTCCTGAAACAAAGCATCTAGGTAACTCTCCCCCTCCCAGATGTGCCGCAGTGTTCGAAGCTCAGATTCCAGATCATCAACTCTGATCCGGAGTTCTTCCAGCAACCAACACTTGCTGCAGATGTGGTCACTGCCGTTCACAATGGGATCAGACAGCTCCCACATCATACAGCTACAGCACATCACCTGCACAGCCAACTCTGCTTAGTTAATTCCTTCATTACTTTGTACAAATTTGAGTTAAAATACTTTCTGATACCTCTCTGCTATAGAAATTTCTAAAATCTCATTGATGGATAAACCAAAAAATTACTTTTTTCACGAGTCACTGATAAAGAAATAGAAAATACTTACCTTAACACACCAGAGTCCTTATTAACTAGGTTAGAGGAGGAGGGTGGGTGGGAGACATTACAGTTTTAGAGTGTCGGCATTAGCCGCCTTCCTGATTTATATACTCACTGTTTTCCTTCCTGACTGCCCCTCTGGTCGTCGTCCCTTCCCTTTGCTGCTCTCGCTTCTTCTGTGAAGAAAAAAAAACACCGCTGCCCGCTACCGGTCATAATTGTAAAACAAACTGTCTTACATTAGCTGCAGTCTTCCGGGTTCATTTAACAACAGCTGCTGCTCTCACTCAAAATCTGAGATTTTGAGATCCTTGTGATATTCTTGAGATAGTGAGAACCAGGTGGAAGCAGAGAGAGTTTAAATGATTAGCAACTAAAATGACTGATGAATATGAGATGGTTCATACACCAAAGTTTGGCTTTCACGAATTTCAATCAAAGAGGGATACATTTTTGTTATACCACAAATCCTCACATCGTCAGGGGAAAGTAGATCCTGGCGAACATAATAAAGTTGTTTACTATAGGGATCTAAAAGAAAGCCATGAAGGGTAGAGAAAAGTTGAAAAGCTCCAGTGTTTTACTGCAATAAGTTGGACAATATAAAGTCACATATTGGGTGCGCAAGAGAAAGCTCTGCGAAGACAGATTAGGGAAAGCGTACAGGTCGTGAATTTTGTTAAAATGGTAAAGGAAAGCACATTCGAGGTAGAAAAGCAGCAGCGGAATGTACAACCTAATGGGAAGTTGGTTAATGAGGAAATGTCAGATCTTTGTTTAAAAAAAAGCTTGCAAAGATAATGATTAATCACAGAGGTCAGGAGCAGCAGATAAAGTAGTTACAGCTTAAAAAGATACGGGAACATGTCAATCATTGATATTGAGTGTAAAGGAGATACGTAACTCAAGGGTCTGAAGTGTTTGCTGAGGATGCATACCTTAAAAAAACGTAGGCATCAGTATCTGCTCACAATAATGGACGCATCGACTAGATTTGCAGAGTCCATTCTATCCTTCATTACCTAAGCTGAAAGCATTGTAAAGGAGTTTTTTCAAATTTTTCAAAAGATATACATGACCCATAGAGCTACAATTAGGTTAAGACTGAAAATATACAACAAACTTATTTAAGTAAGTTATGAAACCCTTCGCATCAGAACAATTCAAATCCAGTGCACGCCATCCAGAATAGCAGGGAATGCAGGAAAAGTGACACCTGACATTAAAGACCATGTGGCGGGCTTATACTCATAATTATCCAAGTGATTGGGTTCAGGGAATTCGGCTTGTGTTTTTATGTCATTAGAGGTGCACCAAATGAATTGATTAAATTCACTCTGTTTGAATTAGATTTTGTACACGATGTCAGATTACAGCAAAAGTTGACTAAGGAGAAGTTGATGAATCTTAATTCTGAGACCAAGTGTTTTGAACATAAGTTATTTTGAAAATGACAGTGAAATAGCTGACGAGACAGCATTCAATAATATTGCAGCATACCATGAAAGCTGAAACAAATAAGAAATCAAAAGCTCACAATTTTGCTGACGAAGGTAAAGTCTTTGCGTTACTCCCAGTGACGGTGCAACTGAGAAAGCCAGGTTAAGTGCACCTCGTCAGATCAGAAACCGGTTGAGTAAGATGAACTGTAGCAGATGGATTCTGGACAGAAATAAGTTACACCGACTGTATCAGGTAAACATGATCAAAAGGTGATTAAACTTGCTAGGAAGTCAAAAGGACTTCGTGTTACTGGTTACAACACACAGTGAAGAATCAAGCTTAAAACATTCTGAATTGCACATTCATCAAACTAAATTGGAAAATGAGGAATTTTATGAGTCAAAAAAAAAAGGATTAAGCAGTGAGTTACCATCAAGTGGAAAACCAAAAGGACCAGAAAGAGCTATCGCTTTTGTATGGGGGGATATATGTAAATAAGCTGGGAAGTACTAATCCTAATATGCATGACGTAGTTATTGGAAAGGTTGTTTCAATTAAACAGCACCCTTGTAAAATTCATCTTCTAAGCTTGCAAGGTTTAAAGAAAACAGAATGAATGCATGCTCCAAGATGAGATGATGCAAGTGAGTTGCCGTACCTGGGGCTCACTGTTAGGAACCATGTCAAAAATAGACAGGACAAAGTGGTAATGTGTAATCACTCGCAAAGTCAATGTAATCTCAAAGTCTGAAAAATATTCGATTCCCGTTTCGAAATTGCACTGACGAGCTGATATGAGCAATGGATATTTCCAAGTTGGACGTACTCACAGGATACTGGAAGGGACATTAAACAGGAAGAGTAACTTTCATTTCGTCTTGCACAACACTCAATAGTAAGGGCTTATGCCCGAAACGTCAATTCTCCTGTTCTTTGAGTACTGCCTGACCTGCTGCGCTTTTCCAGCAATACATTTTCAGCACCGATTCTCGCTCCCGATCACCTGCCTGACCTGCTCACAAAAAAACCTTTCACTATACTTCTGTACACCTGACAAAAATTAATCAATCCAGACGGCGCCTCTTTCAGGGTCTGAACTAGAGGACTGAAAAGTGAGTCATAAAGGTGCAAAGATTTAGAATTGTAAGGCATGTAAACAGATTCTTCGGTGTCAAACTTGCTCTTGCCCAGATATCCATAATTCATTGAGCCCCTTTGCCAGCAACACAAACAGAAACTGCTGGAAAGAGCTCAACAAAGCTGGCAGCACTTGTGGAGATTAGTCAGTGTTAATATGGCACTCCGCTTGTCTTAGGCCTCCAGCCTGAAATAGAGCTTTCCACCACCACGTTGTCTCCCACCTTCAAGGCAATTTTATATGCAAGTGATTAGCTCTGCTGGATTCCATGTGATCAAACATTGCTATCCGGTCCACCATGCATAACGTTATCAAAAATCTTGCTAAAGTTCATTTGGAGAATGAATGTTCATTGTTCATTGTCACTTCTTCAAAAAATCAGTCATGTTCATGAGACACGATTTCGCCCACACATCACCATATGGACTGCTCATAATTAGATCTTGCCGATCCAAATACATGTAAATCCTGTCTCTAAGGATTCCCTCCAACAATTTACGTATCACTGATATCAGGCTCACTGGTCTCTACCTTCCTGCCATTTCCTTACCACCTTTCTTAAGTGTTAACATCACGTTAGCCAATCTCCAGTCTTCCAGCGCCTCACCTGTGGTGATCGATGGTACAAATACAGGAGTAGTGCTGGATAATTGGATGGTGGCAAATGTTATTCCCTTGTTAAAGAAAGCGAATAAGGTTAATCCTGGAAATTACAGACCAGTCAGTCTTATATTAGCTATGGGCAAATACTGGAATGGATTCTTAGAGACATAATGACTTGAAAAACCGTAGTTTTATTGGCGATAGACAGCATGACTTTGTGAGAGGCAGGTCATGCCTCACGAATCTTATTGTATTCTTTGAGGATGTGACAAAACATGTTCATGAGATAGAAGTGTATATGGATTTTTGCAAGGCATAAGATAAGTTTGACCGGATATGTGATGTTGTAGGGTCATTCAGAATGTCAGGACGTATGGGATACAGGGACGTCTGGCTGGCTGGATACAGAATTGCCTGGCCCATAGAAGACAGAGGCTGGTAATTGGTGGAAAGTATTCAGTCTGGAGCTCAGTGCTTGCAAATTAATGGTGTTCCACAGGGTGAGGTTCTGGGATGACTGTGTTTTATAAATGACTTGGACGAGGAAGTGGAAGGACGAGTTAGTAAGTTTGTCGATGAGACGAACATTTATGGAGTCGTGGATAGTGTGAAGAACTGTTGTATTTCGCAACGAGACATTGACAGGATGCAGAACCCAGCTAATAAGTGTCAGATAGAGTACAACCTGGAAAAGTGTGAAGTGATTCACTTTGGAAAATCAAAGCTGAATGCAGAAATCATGGTTAAAGGCAGGATTATTGACAGTGTGGAGGAACACGGGATATTGGGCTTCATAACCACAGATCCATCAACGTTGCCACCCAGGTTGATTGGGTTTTTCAGCAAGGGTAAGGTATGACGGCTTTCATTAGCGGGGTAAGGAGAGTAAGAGTCCGATGTTATGGTGTAGCTCTTTAGAGCCATGTTTAGACCACACTTTGGATAATGTTTAAAGTTCTGGTCGCCTTTTCATATAAAGATGTGGCAGCTTCAGAGAGGGTGCAGAGGAGTTTACCAAGATGCTGGCTGGACTGGAGGGCATGTCTTAAGAAGAAAAGGTGAGGAAGCTAGGGCTTTTATTGATTGAAGAAGGATGAGATGTACTTTGGTAGAGGAGTACAATATGTTGAGAGACGTGCATCCAATGTAGAGCCAGAAACATTTACCTATGTTGGAAATGTCTATGACGAGGAATTGTAATTTTAAGGCAATTGGAAGAAGTTTTAAGGAGAGGTAGATTCCGAACTCAGAGTGCTGGGTGCCTGGAATGCGCTACCAGCAGGAGCTTCAGAGTCAGGTACATTTATGTGGCTCTTGGACAGGCACATGGATGGTAATACACGAAGGGCATGTACGATAGTCTGAACCTAGAGTAGAATAAAAGGCCAGCACAACATCGAAGGGCAGGAGGCCTGTATTGCACTGTACTGTTATGTGTTCTAGAAACTTTAGGTGAGATAGAAAGGGTTGTGATGCAATGGGGTGGGGGAAGAACGAAGCATTACTGATGGAGGAGAATATCACAGCTGAAACAAGAATGAGCATCTTGAAGGACCCATTTAGCGAGGTCATATGGAGCGATCTGAGGACGAGGAAAAATGCAGTCTTTGTGATGGTATTATACGACAGGCCTCCTAAAAGCCAATGGGAGTAAGAGGAACACATATGTAAGCAGTTCAACAATAGAGTTGCTGTATTGGGCAATTTTAATTTCCCCAATATTGAGTAGGACTCTCTTAGTGCCAGCCGCTGATATGAAATATGTGTACCCAGGAGGTATCCTTATAAACATATGCAGATCTTCCAAGTCGTGAAGGGGCTGTCCCATATCTTATACTGGGGAATGAGCCTGGCTAACTGATAAAAATATCACTGAGGGAGAATTTTGGAGACATGATCATATATCTCCAAGTTCTAAAGTTGTTATGGATAAGGATAAGATGCATTCTCCATGAAATTGCTAAATTTGTGCAAGTCTAATTACAGCAGTATGAGGCAAGAAGTGGAGAAACTTCTCCAAGTGACGGTTTGAGGGTAAATCGACATCTGACATGTGGGAATCTTTTAAAGATCAAATTTCAGGAACGAGCATGTTCCTGTGAAGATGAAAGATATAAATGTTTCAATTTGGCAACCTTGAATGACGAGACATGTTGAAACCTTAGTCAAATAATAATGAAGCCGTGTTTGGGTATTTGAGCTTTATGGAACTGAAATCCAGGTCTACCTGAGAAGTTGTGGAAAGAACTGAAACAAGTTATTGGAAGGGGTCACGAAAAAGCCTTTGCAAGTAGAATTCAAGTCAATGCCCAAGCCATGTTATACACAGATTTGGGGTAAGAGGGTAACGAGGGAAAGGGTTGTTTTGCTCAAGGATAAAGGAGGGGAATATGGAGAGGTCGTTGATGAGTACTTTGCATTGGTTTTCACTCAGGCGAAAGACATGGATTCTGATTAGATTATGGAGGCACATGTTGATCTTCTGGTGAATGTAAATATTGTTGTGGTGGCGGTATTGCGTGTTTTGAAACACATTAAGGGAGATAAGTCCCCAAGACTTGATAGAATCTAACTCAGAACCCTGAATGTAGCATGGGAGGAGATTGCTGAGGCCTTGAGAAAGATTTGTTTTGTGTCCCCTTTAAGAACAGACAAAGGCCCAGAAGACTGGCGAAAAGCCTATGCTGTTCCTTTGTTGAGGAAGCGCAACACAGTACATGGTTGGTCGCTAAATCTTTAATCACACGGAGGGAATTTATTGGCGAAGGTTCTTTGACAGCGGATTTATTCAGATTGATGGAAGAATGGACATTAGATACAATCAGCTGTCTTTATGCAGGGGAGGCCATGCCTCACAAACTTGAATTTTTTGAGGAAGTGACAAAGATGATTAATGCGGGTAGAGCAGTAAATATTGTCTGCATGGATTTTACTACAGAATGTCACAAAGCCCCTCATGAAAACCCCTCATGAGAAGATTGTGTTAAATGTCATTGATTGCAAGTTGGAAAGTTGGATACAAAATTAACTTGATTACAGAAGAGATTGCAACTGTGGAGGGTTGGTTTTCTCCCTGGAGGTGTGTGACATGGTGTTCTGTGAGAATCGGTGCTGAGACATTGGCTGGTTGTTCCTCATTATGGATGAATATTGCAGGAGATCTGATTAGTATGTTTGCAAGGTTTGCGGATAGTAAGGAAGGTTATCAAAGAATACAGCATCATACAGAGCAGTTGGAACATTGAGTAGCGAAATGGCAGGTGAAGTTTAATCTGGACAAGTGTGAGGTGATGGATTTTGGGAAGTAAAATGCAAGAGTACATACAGCACATTGCAGGACTCTGAATTGCATTGATATCCAGCGGGATCTTGTGGTGCAGAAAAGCGGCAACGCAAGTGAACAAGGTGATAAAGAAGGTCTATGGCATGCTGTTCTTCGTCAGGCAGGGCTCTGAGTCCGCATGTTTCAGTTGTACAAAACTGTACCGAGTCCACCTTTGGTTTACTGCGTGTAGTGAGATTGTGCAGGCTTTGGAGAAAGGCCAAGAAACGTTTAACAGTAGGTTGTCTGAATTAGAGTAGATTAGCTCAAAGGAAAGTCCTAAAATTGTCTCCCCACCCCGGAGGCTCCCTGCCTCATTCCTGATGAAGGGCTTTTTCCTGACATGTCGATCCTCCTGCTCTTCGGATGCTGCTTGATCTGCGCTGATTTTCCAGCACCACTCTAATCTAGATTCTGATCTCCAGTATCTGTAGTCCTCACTTTCGCTTGCACAAACTTGCAGTCTATTCACTACAGCGTCAATATTTGAGGGACAAATTGATAGAACCATATAAAATTATGAGAGGAAGAGATTTGGAAGTTAGCCAGTCTTTACTCCACGTGGATGTGTCAAATAATACCGAACAAAGGATAAAGGTGAGAAGATAAGGTAGAAAGGAGATGACGAGATTTTTTTTTAAAAGAAAGTGGTCGGTGCCTGGACCCTAAAACCGGGGAAGGTGGGATAATCAGATATGTTCGCAACGACTAAGAGGCATTTGGACAGACATGTGCAAAGGCAGGGGATAAAGGGATAGGGATAATATGCAGGCAGATGGGATTAGTTTGGAAGGGCAGCACTACCAACACAAATGTGCTGGGACAAAGGGTCTGATCCTTCTGTGTCCTGTGAACAACAGAACATTTCACTGGGGTGTGTGTTACACAGTGGAAAGTAACTGAGAGGCGGAGAGATGATTTCGATAAAATAACAAATACTCAAAAGTGAGTTACAAATTGGAATCTGTCTGAGAGTTTCGTATTTGCAATTGACCCACAACTGCACAGTATTTTTGTTCCACATTCCATTTATCCATAGATGTACAATCTGATCACTCTTTCCGAGTGGCTATCAGACAGAAAGTGTCATTGACGGTGCCCCTCTGCTGTTCTGGCCTGTTCTGAACGGTGCACTGTTGTTTTGCCCATGCCCCACCCAGATCTCCTCCCTCTGCGCTGACTCTCCACTCACTGGTTCAGCAATGAGTTTCTCTTCACGCCACGGACATGCGGGAAGATCTTGTCCTGATAATCGGCGGACTTTTTCCGATGTTCTGACATCATAAGGCAATCTGGAGTGAGTGAGTTCCTCAGAGTGAGTTCCTATCCAATCACAGAAAGGGGAGGCCAGAGAATGAGAGTGTGTGCATGACTGACAGTGAGAGAATGTGCGAGTGTGAGGGTGTGTACATGTCTTCGCGCTATAGTCACACAACAGTCCTTGCATAAGTATGTATCCAAAACTGATATGTGATAGGTCCCATGTGAACCAGATGGTATTTAAGAGGCCCTTTCACCCATCCAGTTTGTGACAACAAAACAATGCTGCTCCGAGGCAGGGTCAGGTGTGTGGCAGATTGGGGATGTGGGTGGGGGGATGTTGCCGAGCTTGCCAGTGTGGATTGGAGAGCAAGAACAACGGGTGGATGGTTCTGGGGTAGGATAGAGCATGAGAACATTAGGGGGACCCAGCAATAGAGCGACTGAGGGGCGGAGCACAGTGTGAGGGAAACAGGATTTCTGGGGGATTGCGTGTGAACGGGGTTATCAGGGAGAGACAGCGATGGCAGGGGAGGGCGGGCAGAGGTCGACAGCGATTGGGGAGGGGCGCAGAGCACAAGAGCAACTGCGGGGTTTGCGGTTGTGGGATGAAGGCAGACTGTGAGAGCAATAGGGTGGGGGTGAAACGGGGTAGCAGAGAGGGACAGCAGGTGACGGCAGGCAGAGGGCGAGAGCAACTCGGGAGGTGTGGCAGTAAGCAAGTGAGACTGATGGGTTTTCGAGTGACAGAAGGTTCCGAGCAATGACGGGGGAAGAGCAGAGCGTAAGGACAACATGAAAGGAAATGTCACAGTGTCAGAAGGTGTGACAGAGGGTGACAGCAATGGGCGGGAGGAAAGTAGGCGAGAGAGAGAGCGAAGAGTGTGGGGGAATGAGCAAAATCGAGAGAGAGACTTAGAGAGAGATCGAGTCAGAGAGAGAGAGAGAGATACAGAGAGAGACAGAGAGAGACCAAAGTGGCAGGATGTGGACAGAGCACGAGTAGAGAGAGAGAAAAGGATCGAAGAAAGGAAATAAGATCACCAAGAATAGGAGGTTTCATTTTGGTAAATGATGCAGGGCTATGCGGAGAGAGGTGAGCAGGCAGATTAGTTTGGAGATTGATACAGGACTATGGGAAGAGAGAAGGGCAGCGCAATTATTTTGACGATTGATACAGGGATGTGAAATGAAGCGGACAAAATCACTCATCACTGTCATTGATATTTGGTAGCTTTCACCCACAAAACCGACCATGATTGTAATCTCTCGGGGAATATTCGAACAACCGTCGGGAAAACAGTTGCTAAAACACTCACCATGCCTTCATTATTGCACTTTACCCTCGTCTTCACGAGGCTAGAGTGGAACCTTTTGAGCTGCTTCATGTTCCTGTCTGCTTCCCTGCAATGGAGAACGAAAGAGAGTGAGAGAGAGAGGGATAGAGTGATAGAGAGGGAGGAAAGTGGGATCCAACCTCATTTACAAATCGTGACAGTGTCAGTACCCTCGCTTCTTCATCTCTCCTACCAATGGAAACACCTTCACAACCTCTATTCCGTCCAGGCCATTCAATATTCTGTACATTTCAATCCGATCCACCCAGTTTCGTCTAATCTTCACCGCATATAATCCCACTGTCGACAATCTTTTCTCCTATGTTAAGCCTTTCATTTCTGGCATTATTCTCGTGTCCATCCTCTGATCCCACTCCAGGGCCAATGAATCCTTCCTGAGGTGTAGAGCCCTGAATTGCTCACAATACAGTAAGTGTGGTTTGACCAGATCTTAATAAAACCTCAAACGTACATGTCTGCTTTTGTATTCAATCCTCTCGAGATGAATTTGCATTTGACTTCCTAATTACGGACTCTATATGCAAGTTTAATTTAAGAGAATCCTGGATGAGGATTCCCAAGATGCTTGTGCGCCTGATTTTGAATTTTATCCCTAGTTTTAAAGTAGTGCATGCCTTCACTGTTTCTACTAAACTGCATGTCCTCACACTGTCCCACATTGTATTTCATTTGTCAAGTCTTATAAACTGTGGAAATATTTCTGCGGCATCCCGGCCTTCTCAATACCACCTGCCCCTCCACCCATTTTTGGATCATCTGCAAACCAGCCAAAATCCGTCAGATCCTTCTCGCAGATCATTACCATATAAAGTGAAAAGTTGTGCTCCCAACTCTGACCCTTCTAGAATGCCATCAACCATTGGCTTTCTTCCTCAGACGGACCCTTGTTGTCTCCACTCTCCTACTGCTGAGAAACAGGCAAACAATGAAACATGCTGTTACATTGTCTCTCACAACATATTACTCAGCACTTTCCTGTGCACCTGATAAATGCGTCCTCGAAATCGATTTAGATGACATTCATTGGCACCCCTCAGTCTAATTTGCTCGTTCCGCCTCTAAGTATTTTAACAGCTTTCTTAGCCTGAGCTTGCTTTGATGAAGCAATTGTTCATTTTGCCGACTTCAACATGCACTTTTAAAGTATTCAGTAATCTCATCCTTCACACTTAACTCCAAAATCTGAAAAACAACTGAAGTCAAACAAATCGGCCTATAATTTCCCATGTTTTGCTATATTCCTTTGTTACATGAGGTTATTAAATTAGCATTTTCCCGTCTTCTGCGACCTTCCCTAACCCCAGTGGTACCAGAAACTTAACTACTGAAAGTCCAATTATCTCTTCAGGTGTCTCTGTCAGACCCCTATGGTTGCAGCCGATATGAATCAGCTGATGTATCACTTTCCGACTTTCAGTTGATCTGGCACCTTCTCCTTGATGATGATCACCATACTCATTTCTGAACCAAGCTGTCTAGAATCTTTTGGATTTCACTCGTGGGTGGCACGGTGGCACAGTGGGTGGCACGGTGGCACAATGGTTAGCACTGCTGACTCTCAGCGCCAGAGACCCAGGTTCAATTCCCGCCTCAGGCGACTGTGTGGAGGTTGCACATTTTCCCCGTATCTGTGTGGGTTTCCTCTGGGTGAACCGGTTTCCTCCCAAAGTCTAAAAACGTGCAGGTTAGGTGAATTGGCCATGCTAAATTGCCTGTAGTGTTATGTCAGGGGTGAATGTAGGAGTATGGGTCTGGGTGGTATACGCTTCGGCGGGTCGGTGTGGACTTGTTGGGCCGAAGGGCCTGTTTCCACACTGTAAGTAATTTAATCTTGTGTTCCACCGTGAAGACTGACAGAAACGACTCATGAATTTCTTTAGCCGTTTCTTTGGGAGTCATTGTCATTTCTCCATCATGATTTCCAGCAGTTGTGTCTCATTTTCCCTTTCTGAATGGACATAAATCCCTGCAATCTTCCTTAGTATTATAGTCTTGCTTGTACATATTGAATCTCCCCACATTTTATTTCTTTGTTCATTGTCCTCTGCTGATGTTGGTCAAGAATAAAGTGGTGCTGGAAAAGCACAGAGGATCAGGCGGCATCTGAAGAGCAGGAAAGTCGTTTCTCAGCTTTCCATTCTGTTGGCTTCCCACTGTCCTTTGCCGCATGATGTGCTTGCTCCTTTCCGTATCTGCTCTCCCTGACTGACGTCGTCAGACATGTAAGTCTCATTCTCCCTTTAGTGTGCTTCCATTCCTTCGCGATGCATTTACTGTGTCTGCCGAATTATATCCTAAAACTTCTGCCCGTGCCGTTCCACTGTCTTTCCTGCTTGATTCCTCTCACAGTGACTTATGGTGAGCTCCTCCGTTATGCTTCTGTGTTTGCCTGTATTCGACAGTAGAACAGTCGCATCTGATTTAAAGTACCTAGAAAATTGCAGAGCATATTCTATCGTGTTATAGTCATTGCCTCCTGAGGCTTCCTTCATTTTAAGCTTCCCTACCAAGTCTGCTTCATTGCACAACACAAAATCCAGAATCGTCTCCTTGCTGGTGGGCCCCATCATAAGATGCTCCAAACAGCCGTTCGTTAGATATTGCAGAAATTCTTACTGTTTCAATCCACGAGAAACCTGAATTTACCAGTACACCTGCAAAATGAAATGCCCCATGATCACTAGTAAATATTCTTTTCTTACGAGCCCTTTTTGTCTCTCAATTTACCTTATGCACTCAGCCTGGTGGCTGTTTGGAGGCCGGTGCATGACTCACATTTTATTCCCCTTTACAGTTCCTCAATTCTCCCCACATAGATTCTACATCGTCTGGCCATATTTCGTTCATTGACATGGAATTAATTTTATTTTATTTACAAAGACGTTTTCTAGAAACTCTCTGTACATCTTCCAGTCTTATGATAAGGCATATATCCTTGGATATTTAGCTCACAGTCTTGCTTCCTATACAGCCACGTCCCCATGATGCCCCCGACATCATATCTGATAATTGCGATCAGCGCCACCAGCTCATTGCTGAGAATGTGTCGTTGGAAAAGCGCAGCAGGTCAGGCAGCATCTAAGGAGCAGGAGAGTCGATGTTTCGGGCATGAGTCCTTCTTCAGGAATGAAGAAAGTGTGTCCAGCAGGCTGTGATAAAAAGGAGGGTGGAGGGACTTGGGGGAGGGGCGTTGGAAATCCGATAGGTGGAAGGAGGTCAAGATGAAGGTGATAGGCCGGAGTGCAGGTGGGGACGGAGAGGTCAGGAAGAAGATTGAAGGTTAGGAAGGTGGTGCTGAGTTCGAGGGATTTGACTGAGACCAGGTGGGGGAGGGGAAATGAGGAAACTGGAGAAATCTGAGTTCATCCCTCGTGCTTGGTGGGTACCTAGGCGGAAGATGAGGCGCTCTTCCTCCAGTCGTCGTGTTGCTATGGTGTGGCGATGGAGGAGTCCAAGGACCTGCATGTCCTTGGTGGAGTGGGAGGGGGAGTTGAAGCGTTGAGCCACGGGGTGGTTGGGTTGGTTGGTCCGGGTGGCCCTGAGGTGTTCTCTGAAACGTCGACTCTCCTGCTCCTTGAATGTTGCCTGACCTGCTGCGCTTTTCCAGCAACACATTCTCAGCTCCGATCTCCAGCATCTGCAGTGCTCACTTTGTTCTGCCAGCTCATTTCCTTATCCTGCATGTAATCAGACACAACACGTTCAGTCCTGTATTGACAATCCCTCTTCTCATCGCCATTCATTTATCCAGTATTTTTGAGATTTCATTCCTGCCTAATGCAACCTTTCTGTTTGTGCACTAGAGATTTTGAGCTTTCCTGATTCTCCGTTGTTTGATTTCCTCTTTTCTTTCAATGCACGAATAATCGTCGAAGCTGTTTGTCTGCAGCTTTGCAGCCCATTGTTTATTAGATTTCTTGGAGATTTCCTCTTTGCACCACTTCCGAGTTTGAAACCGTGTTGAGCACACTATCTACTCTATTCGCCCGAATATTGCCTCAACTATACTCTAGTTGAGAAAGTCGCAAGGGTATAAATCCCTCATGTGCCAATGTTGATGCCAGTGCCTTATGAAAAGGAACTCATCTTTCCAGCTCTGCTTTATTGGCGCCAAATTACAGATCTCATTCTCGTGTCTCTATGCCAATACATGAATGACTTGGGCAGATATCCTGAAATATGCCCGTTGAGGATCTGTTTGTGAACTTGGATCCGAGCTCCTGATAATGTCTGAACAGTTCCTCTTTCCTAGTCCTGCGGTTGTTTTTTGAACAGACATAGATCAGAACAAATGTATTCTCATGCTTGCACTTCAATATCCTTCCTAACCTGTCGAGGATGTCCCGCGATCTGGCATTGGAAATGCAACGCACCATGCGATTCTCTAAATACTGCTTATTAAGAATACCATCGCTTTCTTTTATTTAGAAGCCCCTTCAACTCGCAGAAAGTCAGGGAGTCATAGAGTGCTACGGCATTAAGAAAGGATCTTTGGCCCAAAGTAGTCCATGCAGGTCAAAGTATCCGTCTTTGCTGATTCCTACACTTGGCCCAGAAACTTCTATTCCCATACTTTCCACGCATTTGTGTTAAATGTTTCTAATGTACCAGGTTGACTTTCTCCTGCTAGCAGTTCATTTCACAAGTGTCCCACCGTCTGTGTAAGAAGGTTGCTCCTCAGGTTGCCTTTAACTTTTTCCCATCTAATCTTAAGCTGATTCCCTGCAGTCCTCGATTCCCGAACCAAGCATAAAGGACCAAGTGCATTCACCTGTTCCATGATCTTTTCATATGTATGTGATTCCCCGACAGTCCCCTACACTGAGAAGAAAGGATATCCAAGCTTTTTCCCATAACCCAGAACAGTGAGTCCAGGTAGTCCCGATTCTTCACTCTTTCCAGTTTAATAATGTCGTTTCGAAAACAAGACGACCAAGAGTGAACACAATACTCCAGGTGTAGACTCACCAATGTTGAAAAGAACTGAAACAAATCTTCCCAACTTAGAAAAGGGAAGTCTTGACTGATGAAGGCTTGTGTATCAAAAGTCTTCTTAACTGTCTTGGCAAACTGTGAATCCACATTTAAAGAATGTGAACCTGAACTCCAAGATCTCCCTGTCCCAGTACAACCATAAGGCCTTGCCATTGACCATGCAACTCCAACTATGATGTTACTCTCTGAAATGTGAGACCTGACATTGATCGACATTAAATTCCATTTGCCATTTCTCGACTCACTTCTCGAGATGATCAAGGTCTTGCAGCGATTCATGATAACCTTCGTCACGGTCCACTAGACTGCCTATTTTAGTGTAATCAGAAAACTTACTTGTATTTTCTAATTTAAACCATTTCACCTGTCTTTCTTCTCTCCGACTTGAATTTCGTTCTTTCCAACAGTGCCGTATTCTACTGCCAAATCCATCCTTCATCTTTTCTACTCATCCAGGTGGGGAGCATGTACCCCACACATGTTGATCAACGTTAACAGCTGAACATGGAGAATAGCACACAGAACAGTGTAGCAGACTACAGACAATTCAGCCCTCGATGTTCTGCCGAACATTTATTCAATTCAATGATCCAGGGAACCGAAATACCCTTTAATGTACGACCATTCATGTGTCTGTCCACCAGTCGATGAAATGTCCCTAATGTGTCCGACTCCAGCATCGATGCTGCCAATACA
Organism: Hemiscyllium ocellatum; assembly: GCF_020745735.1. Lineage (NCBI taxonomy): Eukaryota > Metazoa > Chordata > Chondrichthyes > Orectolobiformes > Hemiscylliidae > Hemiscyllium > Hemiscyllium ocellatum. Next base: position 20,363 of record NW_026867540.1, read on the forward strand.
TTCCACGCAATCATTCCTCTCTGTGCAAACAACCGGACTCTGGCATTTAGTCTAAACCATCCTGTAATTACCTTATAATTGTGCCAATTTGCGATTAACATTTCTACCCCGTGAAACTCTCTCTGACAATTCATTCTCTCTGTACCTCCTATCATCTTGCACATCGAAACCAAGTCACCTCTCATCTGTCTATTCTCCTCGTTAAAAACCACAACTGCATCAAACATTCTTCGTAAGACAAGCCCCCCAGTCCGGGCAGCATTGTTTTAAAACTCTCTCTGCGTCCTCTCGAAAGCTTATACATTCTTGCTGTAATGAGATGAACAGAACTGAACACAATATTCCAAATGTCATCTTAACAGGTCTCTTTGTAGCTGCAGCATAACCTCAAGGCTGTTCAACACAAAACCCCAAATCATGAAAGATCGTCTACCATACGTCTTCTTTACTTCCCCATCAAACTTATTGGCAACTATGAGGAATGAATGAACATGGATGCCAAAATCTCTCTGTCCCTCCACCTCCAAGCATGCTGCCTTTCACCCTATTTACTGTACACTCAAATTCGAACTTCCAAAATGAAGCATTTCACACTTTAAGGCGTTGAACTCGATCTGTCACTTATCAGCTCAGCTCTGCATTCTATGAATGTCCCGTTGTGACCAACAAATTCCCCCCACGCAATACACCACTTCAAAAGACATCTTACAATTGGCAGATTTACTCACCAATCCTTCCACATCCTCGTTCAAATCATGTATAAACATCACAAAGAGCACAGGACGCAGACCAAATCACTGCGGAGCAGAAATGGTCAACGAGCTGCATATCTTCCATGTACAATAACAACCTGTCTTCTACAGTCAGTCAATTCCGTACCGAGACAGACATTTGATCCAGTATCCCACGTCCCCTAACCCTTTGAATGAGCCTACCATGGGAAAATTATCAAACGGCTCATAAATTCCAAATACAACAGATGCACAACTGCACGTTCATCAATGTGTTTTGTCACATGCTCACAGAACTCTTTAAGGCTTGTGAGGTTTGATATGGGCCTCACAAAGTCTGCTGTCTATATCTATTTCAACTATGGTTTCCAACATTGTTAAATCCTGTCTCACAAAATCCTCTCCAATAATTCAGCCACCACAGATACAAGGTTATGCATACTCACATTGTTGAACAAGAGAATGATATTTTCCATCTTCCCCTCATATGGCACAACGCCATAGCGTAGAAAGAAGGAAATATCATCGCCAAAGGCAACGCAATCTCTTCCCTCCCTTTCTTTAAAACTTGGGTGTATCAACTCTGGACCAGGGGATTTATCTATCTTTATGTTTGAAAATTGTGTATCACATCCTCCCATTTATCATCAATCTGCTCAAGCATATGAGCCTGTTTCACGCTGTCCTCACGAACGTCAATATCCCTCTGAGATATGAATACTGACGGAACAAATAAATCATTACGTGCATCCCCTAACTCCACCAAGTCCAGGCACAAGTCCTCTCAACTGTAAAAAAATGAGGTCTGCAGATGCTGGAGATCACAGCTGCAAATGTGTTGCTGGTCAAAGCACAGCAGGCCAGGCAGCATCTCAGGAATAGAGAATTCGACGTTTCGAGCATAAGCCCTTCATCAGGAATAAGAGAGAGAGAGCCAAGCAGGCTAAGATAAAAGGTAGGGAGGAGGGACTAGGGGGAGGGGCGATGGAGGTGGGATAGGTGGAAGGAGGTCAAGGTGAGGGTGATAGGCCGGAGTGGGGTGGGGGCGGAGAGGTCAGGAAGAGGATTGCAGGTTAGGAGGGCGGTGCTGAGTTGAGGGAACCGACTGAGTCCCTGATGCGTTCCACTCTCAATCTTTTTCTCACATAAGTATAGAATGCCTTAGCGATTTCCTCAATCCTTCCAGCTAATGCGATTTGTTGCTTGCTTCTAACACTCCTGAATCCATTTCTCTGTTCCTTCCTGGCCATATTGTATCTCCTTAGAGTCTGTCTGATTCTTGTCTCCTTACAATTAGAGCTAACGTTCCTTTAAATGAAGCCCTCTACCTGTCTCAGTTGTAGCCACACCGTGCTGTTCCTGGCTACTGACAGTGTTTGTAATACTTCTGCTACCAGAAATGCCAGCGGCCTGAAACAAAATGTCCAGGTACTTCTTCAGCTCCGGATGTGCCACAGGGTTTGATGCTCAGACTCCATTTTATCAAAGAGTCATAGAGTCATAGGGATGTACAGCATGGAAATAGGCCCTTCAGTCCAACCTGTCTACGCCGACCAGTTATCCCAACCAAATCAGTCCCACCTGCCAGCACCAGGCCCATATCCCTCCAAACCCTTCCTACACATAGATCCATCCGGATACCCCTTAAATGTTGCAATTGCACGAGCCTTCACCACATTCTCTTGCAGTTCATTCCATACACGTACCACACTCTGCATGAATAGGTTGCCGCGTAGGTATCCCAATATCTTTCCCCTCTTATCCTAAACCTATGCCATCTAGTTCTGGTCTCCCCGATCCCAGGGAAAAGACTTTCTCAATTTATCCCATCCATGCCCTTCATAATATTGTAAACTTCTATAAGGTCACCCCTCGGCGTCTGACGTTCCAGGGAAAACAGCCACAGCATATTTAGCTCAATATAGCTCAAATCCTCCAACGCTGGCAACATCCAATAAATCTTTTTTGAACCCTTTCAAGTTTCACAACATCTTTCCGATAGGAATGAGACCAGAATTGCACGCAACATTCCAACAATGTCCTGTACCGTCGCGACGTGATCTCCCAATTCCTGTACTCAATACTCGGACCAATAAAGGAGAGCATACCAAACACCTTATTCACTAACCTATCTACCTGCGACTCCACTTTCAAGTCGAATATGCACTCCAAGGTCTCTTTTGGTAGCAACACTCCCTAGGACCTTACCATGAAGTGTATAAGTCCTGCTAAAATTTGCTTCCCCAAAATGCGGCACCTCGCATTTATCTGAATTAAACTCCATCTCCCACTTCTCAGCACAATGGCCCATCTGATCCAGATCCTGTTATAATCTGAGGTAACCCTATTCGCTGTCCACTACACATCCAATTTTGGTGTCATTTGCAAACTTATTAACTGTACTTCGAACAAAAAACACACACATTTGCAGATGTGGTCACTGCAGTCCGCAATATGATCAGCCATATCCCACCTCACACAGCGACAGCACATGGTCTGAACAGCCATCTCTCGTTAGTTAATACCTATTTATTGTTTTTCCTCCGTTTGGACTATCTATTTTTTCAATTAGTGAAAAAATCCTATCAGTCGACTAAGCCTGTGACGACCTAAATGCTCAGTCAAAAAAGCAATTCACTGTTGGAAGCAGACATGCAATCGAATAGTCAAGTCCAATTAGAACTAACGCGAAAAGACAGCTGATTGCTTCAGCTTAATCTCCCAATCTCTTTCAACATACATTCCGCAACATTCCCTGCAGAATTTCAATGAGTTTAAACATCTGCTTTATTTCCTTTACTCCATGACAATGATATCTCCAGTAAACAGCAAACATTCTTATTTCTGAAGAAAACGATGCAAACTTAATAATGTTGTTTCTTTTTGCTTCCTCAGTGTGATGACGAAGCAAGGATTTGAACCCAGTTCTCCTGGATTGAAGACTGGGGCACTTTCCTGGCATCATAAAATCCCTCAGGCACTTGCCTTCTTTTGGTATGCTTTTACGAGTAACACTGTGAAGACAATCAACTGGATATTCATTTCGCCTGATGACATCAATTTAAAATCCAGGAGATGGAAACAATTGACAGAAACATTTCCATTCCAGGAAGTGATTCATCCATCTCATTCCAGAATGGCAGGAGTGCCTGGAAGAAGGTTGGTGATCTTGCTGCATTTGGTTGGTTCCTGGCGTTCGATATTCTGGCCATTTCGGGGACATGTAGAGAGAAGGGATAAGAATGGCCACAGGTTTCAATGTTTATATGTTTCAGTAGATCAGGGAAGGCGTGCCATTATTCGTCAAGGACAGCATTACAGAGGCAGAAAAGACGTTTTATGAGGATTCGTCTCCAGAGGTAGCATGGCTGATTTTGTTTAAAAAACAGGATCAGAAATTTTACACTCTTGGGAGATTGATATCGGCCTTCAAATAGTTCTACAGATGAGGTAGAAAGGATTGCAAAGAGGATTCTGGATAGGAGAGAAAGTTCGAAGTTGTTGTCAAGGGGGAATTTAAGCTTTCCAAATATTGATTGGGAACGCTTTATTTGGAATACCTTCGATGGGTCAGCTTTTTTGAAATTATGCAGAAGTGCTTAATTGCACGGTTTGCATATCGGCCAACAAGCAACGTGTCCAATTCCACTTGGTAATGGACAGTAAAACAGACCGTTTGTTAGTATTGAAGGTAGATGTGTACATTTAGTTTACCAATGGGAAGGAAAAAATATATACTGCAGGGCAAGAACTTTCGCTGTGGAAAAATCAATTCTGATGCGATGAGGCGAGAAAACGGAGGCATAGCATGTGAAAGGAGACTGCAGGAGATACGCACTCAAGCAACCGCGTCTCCATGATAAGTATATAGCTGTCAGGCTCAGAAGTCGTCGAGTGATGAAGCCGTGGTTGATAGAAGAATTGGAATCCCTTGTCAAGTGTAACAATGAAACTCATACAAAGATGAGAAAGCTCAGTAAAGGCGTATTGGTTACAAGTTAGCCCGAAATGATCGAAAAAGAGAGCTGAGAAAAACCAAGAGGACAGATGAGAACTCTTTTGGCAGGGAGGATCAGTGAAAACCCGAAAGCTTTCTATTGATATGTCAGTAACAAAAGAGTGACTAGGTAGGATTAAGGACTATTAAAGAAAGTAGAGGAAAGTTTTGCGTGGAGTCCAAACAGATTGGAGAGGAGCTAAGTGAATACTTTCCATCCTTATTCACACAGGAATAAGACAATGTTTTCGGCGGGAAGAGATGGGATTAAGCTTCTTGAAGAGGCGGTGTTAGCAATTCTCGAAAGTGAAAACATTGGTATGTCAAGAGGGTCAAATGAAATTTGTCTAAAGATTTGTTGGGAAGCTAGTGAGGAGACTTCTTAACATTTAGCTTTGATCTCCATGTCGTCATTGTCTCTGCGAATACTACCAGAAGTCTGCAGGATATCAAATGTTGTTCCCTTGATCAAGAAGGTGTTTAGACACTGGTAATTATGGGCCAGCAAATCTTACTTCTCATCTCATCAAAACAAAACATCTCATCTCCACTCCTGGCTCTTCTTAGCTGTCTCATTTGCTCCTTCCTGAGAATTCACTTCTCGTGTTTCCAGAATACTTGACTTCATTTCGTGCTGGTATACCGCAAGTATCTGCTTTAAGAAGACTGCTGGTTTTGTGGATGACCTGGATCAGGGGAAGCAGGATGAGTTAGTAAACTTTACGATAGCCATAGACTAGATAGAGTTGCGGACAGTGTGGAACGACGTTGAAGGTGATAGAGGGACAGAGAAAGTTGGAAAGCTAAGCTGAGAGGTGTTGAATGGAGTATAATGTGGAGAATTTAGGAACGAGAAACAGGAATGGAGCGTACTGGGCTAATGGTAATACCCTGGGTAGTGTGGATGACCAGAGACGTCTCGATATTCGTGCAAATAGATTTCTGAAAGTTGCCACCCCTGAAAGGTCACAAGCGGTTCGGCAGCTTTTGAGGAACAGGATAATTTGCGTTAATGGGAGAAGGCTTTCATCAGGAATAAGGTTGCAGATACAGGACTTATGCCCTAAACGTCGACTCTTCTTGCATCTCGGATGTAGCCTGACCAGCTGTGCTTTTCCACCACCACACTTTTCGACTATGATCTCCAGCATCTGCAGTCCTGACTTTTACTCAGGTTGATAAGGTTGTTAAATAAGGCGTACAGTGCCTTAAGATTTTATTTTCGTAGAGCGTTTGAGTTTCTGAGCCATGATGTCCTGGTGCAGTTGTACAAAACTCTGGGGCACCTGCATTGTTGGAAGAATGTAGAAACATGGGAAAGTTGTGCAGAAGAGATTTACCAGTGTGTTACTGAGTATTAAGGGAAAGTCTTATGAGGAAACGCTGAGAGACATGAGACTCTTCTCGTCAGAGACTAAAAAAAACGATAAGAGGCGACGTCATAGAGGCCCACAAGATGTTCAGGGATTCTATACAGTGGACATTGAAAGCGTTTTTTCTTTGAATGTGATGGCTCGGACGAGGCAACACAGATTTACGATGAGGTCTGATTGATATTGTTCAGATTCCACAGGTAGCGTTTTTATTGAGAGAGTAGTAAGGGCGTGGAACGACCTGCTTGCAACAGTCGTGGATTCGCCAACATTAAGTGCACTTAAATGGTAAATAGATAAACATATGAATTATATTGGAATAGTGTAGGCTAGATGGGCTTTTGATTGGTTTCACAGGTCACGCAACATCGACAGCTAAAGGGCCTCGACAGCGTTAAATGTTCAATCTTCTATGTACAACGTTCTATATTTTATGTTTGGTGAAGTGGGGCTGGGGGGTTAGTGGTGGTACTAATCACTGACTATTCTAGCCAGTTGATCAGTCTGTGAAATATTCGCCTCGAACATGGAGTTCGCCGGTACAAAGGCTATAATCCCTCTTTTTGAGCACACCACAGGCTGCATTGTTTTCCTGCAAAGACTGGTAATGATCCAGTATTTCATGGTGCGCTCATGGATAAATACACAGGTTCCACAACTGAATGTTCACGTATCAGTCTCCCACATTCGCCATTGTCTGCCTGTGCACATTACCCTGTTTTCACAAAGTTAAACATACAAAAAGCAGTTCTACCACAAAATGCATCGTATTACCGCAGACAACACATATTTTGCATAATGCTGACAGTCCACATATTAGTTTTCTGACACCATACCCATTGCATGACTGGAGTGATTTTATTCCACATATTGCACACTGCTGAGGACACAAACATTAGCTGACATACACATTAGCGATTCTGTTACTTGACGCCATGTAGCAGCTGAGTAGGCAGATTGAATGGAACCACCACGGACGAGAAAGTGTTGTTATGCTGACATTTGGCTGACAACTGTGAAGACGCTGCCCATTTTCCAAGTTCATTTGTTCTTTAAATGCAAAAACAATGACTGCAGATGTTAGAAACCAAATTCTAAATAAGCGTGGTGCTGGAAAATCACAGCAGTTCAGGCAGCATCCGAGAAGCAGTAAAAGCTACGTTTCAGATAAAAGCCCTTCATCAGGAGGACAGGCACGTAGCCTGAAGAGTGGAGAGATAAATGAGAGGAGGGTGGCATTGGGTAGAAAGTAGCAGAGTGTACGATAGGTGAAGTGGGGAGCGGATGAAGGTGATAGATCGGGGGGAAGGTGGAGTGAATACTTGGAAACGAAGATAGGCAGGTAGGACAAGACATGGGGACAGTGCTGAACTGGAAGTTTGGAACTGGGGTGAGGTAGGGGAAGGGGAATGAGGAAACTGTTGAAGTCCACATTGATGGCCTGGTTTGATGAGGCGTTCTTCCTCCAGGTGTCTGGTGGTGAGGGAGCGGCGGTGAAGGAGGCCCAGGACCTCCATGTCTTCGGCAGAGTGGGACGGGGTGTGGAAATGTTGGGCCACAGGGCAGTGTGTTTGATTGGTGTGGGAATCCCAGAGATGTTTCTTAAAGCGCTCTGCTAGTAGGTGTCCAGTCTCCCCAATGTAGGGAGACCGCATCTGGAGCAACGGATGCAATAAATGACATTGGTGGACGTGCAGGTAAAACTTTGATGAATGTGGAAGGATGCTTTAGGCCCTTGGATGGAGGTGCTTGAGAAGGTGTAGGCGCAGGTTTTGCAATTCTTGCAGGGGAAGGTGTCAGGATGTGAGGGTGTGTAGTAGGGGGCGTGGACCTGTCCAGGTAGTCACAGAGGGAACGGTTTTGTAAAAGGTGGAAAGAGTTGGGAGGTAAATATATCCCTGGTGGTGGGTTCCAGAGATGGTGGAAGTGTCAGCGGATGATGTGGTTTTTGCGAAGGTTGGTTGGGTGGTGAGCAGCAGGGGCATTCTGTCCTTGTTACTGTTGGAGGAGTAGCGTCTGAGGACGGAGGTGCGGGATGTGGACGAAATGCATTGGAGGGCATCTTCAACCATATGGGAATGGAACTTGCAGTCTCCAAAGAACGAGGCCACTTGGTGTGTTGTGTGGTGGTACTGGTCCTCCTGGGCGCAGATAAGGCAGAAGCAGAGGAATTCGGAATATGGGATGGAATTTTTGTAGGAGGTAGGGTAGGAGGATGTGAATCCAGGTAGCTGTTGGAGTCTGTCGGTTTGTAAAAAAATGTCGGTGTCAGACGTGCCAAGTGGTGTGGATTGGTTACGTTCAAACAATGGCAGAGGAATTCCCAGGCCTCCTAAATCAGGTTTATTTCCCCCAGTCCGATTAACGTAGCAGCAAACAGTCAAAAATAATTGGGGCCTAGAGAAGCATCGACGGTGTAAAACAGGTTCCATGTTTCAACAGAATCCTCGCCTGACATTTCACAATGAAACCTTTCCTGCTTTTCAGACATGGTGTTTGAATTTTACGTTTGTTAAGGGATGCGTTCATGGGACGCTGCCGGGATTGGAAAAGCTTCATTTAGTTGTGATACACTTGTTCGCTTTTCAAATAAATACTTCGAAGTGGTATTTTCTTTTGATTGTATTTCATTCATAGTGATAACTTCAACTGCCCGTTGTGTAAAGTTGAGTGGTTTGAACATATGCATCATTCCTGAATTGTCCACTCTCCGTCAGATTTACAAAAGAAAGAAGGAAGTTGGCTTCTCGGACTATCTTCTTTTTAGGAGTCTGACTGGGTGATGAGGAACTGAGTGCTCTGCGAAGGATTTGATGACGTTTCCAATATGGGATTAGATTGTTGGACTCAAATGCAAACAATGGTAAATATTATGTCTTTTGTTTGTGGATGCCGTATTTTGTTCGTCCAAACATTGTTTCATTTTTTAACGGAGCTTTCAATCACAAAGAGCTTCTGGGGTGACAGAAGTGACGTTGCGGGCGTCACAAAACGTGAACAATGCATAACTGCTGGAAGGTGGAGTTGGAGTTAGCTTCATCCGTGTGAAAAGAAGAAATAATTGCAGTCGTAGCTCAGCAAATAAACGTGCAAGAAACGTCATCAAAACATTTTGAAATGGCTAAGATATCGTTAAAATGAGCAGCTTGAATTAGAGGGAAAAGAAAAACGTAAGAGAAAAATAAATGAAACAGCTTTACTTACAATTGAAATAGTTGAGAGAAAGGAGAAAAAAATACACAAGAATCGCCCTCACAAAACACAAAAAGGTCAGATTCGCTTTAGCAGAACAAAATCAACTGAGACAGAAAAAAGGGAAGAAGAGAAAGGCAGAGTCTGGAACATGAACTTCGGCGTAAAACGAGAGAGGATTTCTGAAATTCGCCCCCTGACGCAGCGAGAACTCCTGGAAGAGCAGAGACTTAAAACAGCAAGCTTAGCAGCTGAAATGGCTGATGCTTACGAGTTGATTCATTTGTCTCAGAGTCAATTTCAGTCCGGGAACGATCGGAATTGGGGAAACCAGAGATACTCACGTGATAACTGAATTTTGAATCTCGGTGGACAACATAAAGATAGCTTACCAGAGGGTGAGAAAGACACACTTGAAGGGGAAAGAAGTGTTAAATGTCTCCGTTGTTGCACTTGAATAGAGACAGCGATGTGTTGTTGGGTCAGATGACAAATTGGGAAAATAGTTGAAGCTGGTGAATTTTGTTTGCGTGGTAATGGAAATCGTAGTGGATGCTAAACCTCTGAGCTCGATGCAAAATCTGATCAGTGGTTGTTTGAGCATTACGTGCCAGATCTTGTAAAACAATTTACTTCAAAGGTAAGTTTTAGTCATTTAGGACAGGAGCAGCTTGTGAAGAGCTGACAGTATTAAGAGATGCGGGATCATAACAACCTTTGATATTGTGATATGAGGAGGTATGTAAAGAATATATCCAGAAAAAGTGCTGGTACATGGAACCAAACGTAAGATAAGATGTGAACTACTATGTAGAATGACCTTAGAATTTCCAGTGAAAAGTGAAGAGATGAATGGAATACTGGAAAAGTAATCTCTGCTCCAGGAATGCAACTACTCCTTGATAATGTTATATCTGGGCCATTGGTTCAAGTGCTGCCTACTGTGTTTAAAAAAGTCAGTGGAAAAGGAGGCACCTGTGGTATGACAGGAAGAATATCCTGGGATTTTTCCTGACTGGGTGTTGAAGTGATGACAAAGTCACCAGCTGAAACAGGAGGAGAAATCAAAGAGTACAGAAAAGAAAGTTGAAGTAGGATTATCAGAGACAGACGGGAACAAATGGAAGGCAGCATGCATATTTTATTGCTGAGAAGTTAACTGACTGACAACTGAAGCAATTGTATCACAAGTGGAATCTGAATGTATCCGTGAGTGTTAATAACTTAAACGTAATTGAGCAGGGCTTGGGAGTTCCAGTATCCAGGAAGTTGAGAATAATGCGTTCAGAAATGTTTTTTCGAGTTTGCAAAGGTTCATTGGCACGCAGGGAGATGGTTGGAAGTGCGTCTACATCAACCCCGGGACCATTTGGACTAAAGTGGGCGAACCTGCAGCATCGGTTGGGACCTGGGACTTCGATTTTATGGCCAATTCTGAGACATGATTAGAGCAGGTACAAGAATGGTTGTGAAGGTTCCAGTTTTTATATGTTTCAGTAAGAACAGAGAGGATGATAAATGTGGGAAGGTGTGGAGTCAGTGTCTGGTAAATGGAAGGGGCCGACTGGACTTGGACGTCAGGTGCATGTCCGGGTTTCCTGAAGGAAATGGTACGAGCCTAGGAGAGGGGGGTCACCTTACAGGAACCAAGATCTCTCCTCCTGCCATTCAAATGATGTGCCCATCCGGGTGATGCCACATTAGTTACTCTGCCATAGTGCTCCAACAGGCTCAGACAGACTTCACGGTTGAACTATATGAGGACTGAGGCGAGGCTGCGGCGGTTGGATGGGCATGTTGGGGGCTGTTACTACTTTGTGACGCCTTGAGCAATCTGTGAATGAGGCTTGTGGTGTTGTTGATGCCTCCACGGCTGTCAATGATGCGTTTGTGGAAGGAGAACTTTGTACTGATTGTGTAGCTGGGGACGGGTTGGGGGACATCACTGAGGCCGCGTGTCCAGTCCAGACCCTTTCTGCTCCTGTCCTTAGAGTAGAAGGAGAGGTGGGAGAGTGAGAAATGGAAAGGAGGGATATTGTATGAGATTGGGGAGAGTTTCAGAAGGCAGGGGGAAAGAGAAGGTGGGAAGGAAGGGACGGAGAAAGTGTACGGAAAGGGAGGGGAAGAGGCAGTATGTAGAAAGAGAGGAAGAGAGACTGTGGGAAGGGTGCAGTGAAAGTCAGTGAGAAAGGATTTTGCGAGAAATAAATTGGAATGGCATGGCGAGAGAGTGGCAAGGGAGTGGTGTCAGATTGGGAAGTGGGGGCCGAGAGAGTCGAATGGGAGGCAGTGTTTTGGAAGAATCACTCCATGCTCTATATTTTTTTTAAAAATGCCAGGAGACACAGAAATTACTTCATGAAACTAAACTTTAATCTTGCAAAATCAAAGCTGTGGCAGCCAAGAGAATGTCTGCTCTGAATGCCGACAGTTTCTTTGTTCTTCTCCAGTTGGCCCCGCGTTTATCGGATGACATTAGCATAAACAATCATGCTGGCTTGCTTTGTCTTTCTAAACTAATCATCATCTGCCACACTGGACTCTTCCATCACACTTAATCTATCGTATTACAGCAGCATTAGGTCAACCACCAGTGTCTGTACTGACATCTCACAATGCACTACCAATATTTGTTACGGGAGGTCTGCAACATGATCCCTGGCATACAATGCAATACTATATTAACTACATTACTGCCACAATCACTTCCATACATTCCTCCATTCCAACGCTCTCTCTCTATCTCACCGTTTTCTCTATCTGTCTCTCTACATCCCTGACCAATCTTCACCTCTCTCAACCCTTCTCACGATCTCTCTCCACTTCACACGAACTCTTTCCCCCTCTTCCCTACCCACTCTCAACGTCCCGCATCCTTCGCACTCTCTCCCCTCGACCATACCACACAATCCTTCTCATGATTCCTTCCAACTCCATCTATCTCACCATCTTCAAATTCTCTCCACTCCTCATTTACGTCTCTTCGCCCTCCCTTCCCATTTTGACTCTTCCTCCCCTCCCTTTCAATTCTCTCTACCCCGATACTTTCCAATTTCTCTATCACCCCTCCATTCCCACTCTCTATGTCCCCTTTGCACTGTCTCCCGCTGCCGTCAATTCACACCAGCTCTTCACCATCACTTCACCATCTCTCTAAGCCCTCCCTTCCCAATATCTCTCACCGTTCCCTTCCTTCCCACTCTCACCCTCTCAATTTTCATTCGCTGTCCCCTTCATTTTCTCACTCTTCCCTCTTCTAACTCCCTCTCTCTCCATCACTCCCACTCTCTCTCTCTCTCTCCAAGCCTTCCTTCGCATTATTTCCCTATCCTATTTTGACATTCGATTGCAAGGAGATTGCCTTATCCGATACATACAAGCAAACAAATATGGACAGTCCTCCAGCAACAGAGCACTAAAGACTGAAAACAACTCAGTCACTGAAAATCAATCTGCTTCCAGCGGTATTTCAGTCAGTGGTTTACACGGATTCAGAACCACTGATGTCCAATTCTCCACCAGCTCCTTGAACCGCCCTCAAATCATGTACCCGTCTCCATTTGGATTAATCCGCTTTTGAAAACATGCATCAATAGGGTAGTTTATGGGCTGCATGTCTCCCTAGGCAACTAGGCTGCCCGGAGTCCCTGTATAGTCGCTGTTATTTCTTCCTCTGGCTCTGGCTTCAAATGATATTGTGATTTCCTCGGTAAAAGCGCCCGCGGCTGCAAACGTAATAACTCTGAATCTGCTGACATCACTCTCCCCACATCTGTATACTGTAGTGACCATAAGCTAACTGGCAATGCATCCAGCCAATATCCAAATGGGTGGTCACCTCCTCCCACTCGCCCTGGCATATTTCGTTGGGAAACCATCTCAACGTCCTTGGGATTCCCCATCAAATCCATACAAACCACACTTTGAACATCGTCACCATCGTTAGATTTCCAGACCCTTTGTGTCACCATCAGCTGGTCACTAACCGTTTCTACATGCTTTTTCATGGGTCCCAGATAGTTGGGCTGATGTCACTTATTAACTAACACACTTAATTATTTCTCCAGAAAATCATTTTTCTCTTTGCTGCAATGCTGTTCCCTGCTTCCCTATCACTATAGCTTCACTCTGTAAATGCTTCAGTGTGACAACTTCACAGTGGCACCGCTCCTCCAATGCCTCTCGTCAAAAGTAACTATTGCAATGCAGCTCAGACTAGGGTGGCTCAGGCAAAGGCAGTAAATCTGAAGCATCTCTCCTCCAATTCTCCCAAGTTGCATAAATATGACAACCTATATCTCATATCCAGTTCATATTAGTTGTCTCGAATCCCTGCAACACCAACTGAGAACTCACTCTCACTACATTATGTCCCTTTTGAGTATATTCCAAAACTAATTCTAAATTCAACAAAGCCTCCCTATATAGAAAATTAATTGCCATCCGCTTAGAAAGGAATAAAGGCAATACTCTTGTTTCAATGTCAATATGAATACTTACTGGAGCTGAAAAGCCATTCAACCGCAGTCTAAATAAATGTAACACATATGATAAGGTGTAGGGCACCTGCAGTTAAAAGCACATTTATGTAGCCACAATATTTATCATCGCGGGCCTCAACCATCCTTCTACACTAACCTTTGCAATAGGTTCCTCCTCAGCCACTATGTTATACTGCCCCTTCCCAACCGTTTTCTATGGGCACCCCTCACACATGCCAAACGGGTTCTCAAGCCTCATCGAGACTGTTGGGAGTCGTGACGGGACAGCCGTACGGTCCTGACTCAAAACCCTTCTCTGGGGCCAGGAAGGCTGGAGCCAATATAACAATAACTCCTCAAATGGACACATAGATATTACCCACAACACACAACGACAGGTCCTGTTGTGATTCTGTTCGCCGAGCTGAGAATTTGTGTTGCAGACGTTTTGTCCCCTTTTTAGGTGACATCCTCAGTGCTTGGGACCCTCCTGTGAAGCACTTCTGTGATGTTTGCTCCGGCATTTATCGTGATATCACTACAAATGCCGGAGGAAACATCACAGAAGCGCTTCACAGGAGGTCCCCAAGCACTGAGGATGTCATTTAGACAGGGGACAAAAGTTCTGCAACACAAATTTCCCGCTCGACGAACAGAACCACAACAACCAGCACCCGAGCTACAGATCTTCTCCCATACTTTCAACAGCAGATCCTTTCTGAATCTGACCTCCCACCACACACTTTGACCTCCCACACCCTTGGAAACCCCAGTTCTGTTCAGGCTGTATATTAATTATAAATTTCGGATCGTGTAGTACTTATGGGAAAGTCCCTCCAATAACAGTTATCATCGACATCGGATTGTCCCGCACTTACATGGTGGCGATAGAGTACCTGCACCGGTATCGTGTTTATTGCATTAGCGTTGATCAACCGAGATGTCACAGGTGAGATCGCCTGACCATGCTCCCTTTCTTTCTTTTAAGACCCTCAAGAGGCAGCAATGTCAACTTTTTTTGCACCTCCTGCTGCATTTCAGCCAAACCCGTTTAGTGTAACCAGCATCTCTCGCCCACATGGACTACATAACCTCTACATTCCTGGTGGTCTATGGATGATAAAACCACTCCATCCGCAAACTTAGATTTGTCTTGAGAGGCAATGCCTCGACAGTAGCAATCCGAATCATTGTGGTTTACTGTTGACTGCCTTCCACAAATTCATTTGTTTCAGTCCTGCACCTTTTCATCTGGTTTTCCAACAGGCTTATGGGACTTCAGTGTCTCCCAGAGGACTCCCTCTCTCGCCCATGGTATCAATTTTAGGTGGCTTTGTTGTACTCGATCAAATCCAGCACCATCAATCCACCACATTCTTCAAGCGATCTCGATCCATTATATCTCTTAATTGTGGGAGGCCCACAACCTGTATGAGCAGTGCCTTCATAGCCAACCTCTGTCCTGTGGGTTCGTATTCAAAGACTTCAATCCATTTCCAGTTCTCTCATATTCCATTATGTAACATGGGCAATATATTTCTCAGCCTTCCAGATTCTGGATTCCACATGAGAAGTACAACCGCTGCCTCTCCCTTTTAAAAACAACGACAACGTTGTCACTTCTGGGAGCTTCTTTCCCTTACTAAAATTCATACGTTTGGGTTTCAACCTAAGTTGTATTCGCTCCCTGACTGTTCCTGCTGCCTCTGCTCCCCTCCTGCCATCACTCTCTGTCTGTCTCTGCACAACATTCCTAGAAAACCCCAGATGTGCTCCACAGTCTCATTGTTGTCTGAACATGATTCAGAATTTCAACTCGCAATTTCAATATGTTTTGCCACTTGTAAAGCACCTTATTCTCGCCCGTCAAGCCTCTCGTTTAATTTTTAGCACTTTCCGTTCTGGGCTTGTTTCTTCCAAATTGGATTTCCTTTCTATCTCTATCGTTTCACTTTTTACAGGATAATGTGTTACAATCTCTTCACTGAAATGGGAGTGGGTTACCCCATGTCTTCCAGCATGGTATATATAGATGCAGATTCCTGCCGGGCCCCCATGCTGCAGGGCTTTTTGTTCTGCCATGATAATTTGGAGATGTGGTCATTCCCCAACTTTGTGCAGAGAGGCCGCTCATTCTGCTCTCTGGCGCCCCTTATCAGTAACACCTGGTGCCTGGAAAGGTCTTTGCAACTCTTCTCATTCAGCTCGAAAGAGGTTAAAAATTTCCACCTCCTTTTCCCTCATTCACATTTTCTTAGAAGTATCCTTAGGCCTATAATTTCTAATCAATCTCTCCATTTCCATCACATATATTGATATCGGCCATTTGGTCAATAAATCCTGAGTTATTCTTCCCAATTTTTCAGAACCTTTAACGATATCGTTTTTTTGCTACTGGAAATTCCTTACCCACAGTAAAATTGCGGTCCCTTTATTCATCCTGACATATATTTCAGTCCAGCTAATGTGCTATCTCTGATCTCACAAATCCCTGGCTTGTACTTTATAATCCGCGAGCGCATGTCAACAATATAAATACTCGATATCGCTACAATTCGCAAGCATCCACTACCAATTCAACAGTTCCTGAACTTCCTATAGCTTTACTAATTAGTACAAACAATGCATCTTCGTTCGTCCTGCCTAAACTATCCTTGGACTGCATGTGAAGGCTACACGAATCATTGATGGTGATTTGAAACTAACTCTCTAAAAATAAATGCTTAAATACCGACAGTACAATATAAAACCAAAACATCCCTGGATCTCATGCTCCAGGAAAAGAAAACACAAACAATTAAACACCAGCACAAAAGCATGCAGACAGACCGGATCACAGAAACAGACAACCAGAACTTGTCTGCATGCAGGCACGTGCTCAGCACTGAGTCAACATCTCTCTCTCTCTCTCTCTCTCTCTCTCTCTCTCAGAGCTTAGGTGAAACAGATACTTCATTCATTTCTAAAAGTACCATCTAATTATCTAGCAGGCCATGTCTTTATCATTCAACAGTCCAGTAACACATTGACTATTCTCTACTATTTTACTTTTAAACAACAACTACTAATCTGCTGGCTTTCAATTTCAAGACCACGGAAAAAAGGTACTAACACTACACAGCATTGCCTGAGTAGACCGACATGCAACTGGTGAAAACCATTCATTCCTCCTGACATGACAACGACAGGGACTACATGGAATTCTTACTAACACCAACAATAAAACAATCCTGACAATTTTTTTTTCCGTTCAGACTCCGATCAATACAACATGAGAACTAAAAATGAAAAAAATCAATATCTATATCCTTAAAGACTGGACCGTATCCACAGAATATTAAATACCCTGCATGGAATTTTGTCTCAATGATTTTAATCTATACTACTCACCCCCATGCTCATTTTCCTGAACAATAACCTGTGTCTCCTCAAAGTTTAATTTGCCATCAATCTTCTGATTTTTAAAAAATTGGACAATCCACCAGAAGCTTTCTTTGCATTTCTGCGTCCCGAAGAATCTCCCTTGTTCGATAGAATAAGTCAAATTTAGCAATAAAACGCTTACTCTTTCTCTCTTTATGGGTGGTCAATCCTTTAATTCTGTCTAACCCAGGGGTGCTCCTGCTTCAACTACAAAGTGGTCAGCTGTAGCTTCTTTTCAGAGAAAAAAGTGGCTTTCTGGTCCCGTCTGGGGTTCCAAAGTTATTGTGGAAGAATCACTCCTTGTTTATAAAAAAAAAGCTGGAGACGCTGAAAATATTCACGAAATTAAACTTTAATCTTGCAAATTCAAAGCTGTGTGAGCCACCAAAAATGGTTTCACTGGCTCACTACAGATTCTTTGTTCTCCTGCAACTTATACAGATTTTCTTCCCGTGCTTATTGGATATTATTATGATAGCCAACAATGCTGGCTTGCTTTATCTTTGTAAACTAATTATCGACTACCACACTGGTTCCTTCCATCTCACTTAACCTATCACATTACAACACCATCATCTTCTGCAATAGCTCATCTTCCAGTTATTTAACTAACCAATCACAATGCACTACTGTTATCTGTTACTGGAGCCTGGCCATACTTTGCAACACTATGTTAACTACATAACTGCCAGAGTAACTTCCTCACGATTCCCCTCAACAATTACTAAACATCTATAATGTCACATATCTGCTTCCAGCACTCCAGGGAAATACGTCCAAGCCAATCCATATTTTTTGATCCCAGGAGAGACTGCATTGTGCATGTGCATCAGTTATAAGGCGTGAGTGAAGTTTTACAGAAACACAAATGTGTCGCCGATCCCGGTCAGAAGAATTTCTGATCAAATTGTGTGTATAACTGACGTTGGGAGACAGCAGACTGACACTCCTGACCCATGTTACTGACCCCACTGAATAAAAGTAGCCTGGTACAGATATGTGGGTGTTACTGAATCCTGAGAGATATCAGACTGACCCCAATCTGTATGCATCAGTGACTCCGCAGAGAGAGCAAAGTGACATCACTATGCTTGCAACAGAGACCTCGGAGAAAGAACAGACTGACACTTTGTCTCTGCTTGTCATATGCAAAAGTACTCCCTTTGATCACTTCACCCGCGGTTTCTAGCCTCATGTGAATATGAATTGCAGTGATCCTGAATTGGAACTGTCAAGTAGAATGTGTGCTCTTCAACTGATGTTTAATTTACAAGTTTTGTTTCTTTCCTCACAGGTAAAGTATTGATGAATTCAATCCTGTCTCGAGCTAAGTGGTGTCTATTAAAATTTGTGACCCACGTATCTGTTGGTCATGACAGTTGCGGATCTTTTGTTTAACATCCATGACCTGTATGCTTTAAAAAAATACTGTAATTCTTTGTTTAAACAATTTTAATAAGTGTAAATGGACGTTTCACCACAGCCTTCATCTGGTCCCTGAACTTGTTCAATGTCACAGTGTAAATACAAATATTTGTGCAGCAATTGGTGAGTTGACAGATGTATCCAATTTCCTGTACAAAATAATGCAGAAAAATCCCCGTCTGCACCATCCGCCAAAGTCTTCTCCATATTAAGTAGACCGTACTGATGGCCCATGATATGATGAAGTTTGTCGAAATGAGAAACAGTAAAATTATAGATTTTCTTCGACTTTTCATTTTTGGGTCTGTGGCATACATCCCCTTGCTCAGAGTCTGGAACCTCATGCGGGCACTGTTGGCCATTTGAATATGTCTGACACATAAACCATTAAACAGCACAATCAAAAGTATTGCCAAACAAGGGGTTAGAAGATAATGAATGATTTCGACGTTTGCCCAGCACTGAGATAATGCAACATTCGATCTTACCAGACAGAACCAAGGAACGTTCTTTAGCCGATACTGACCTGTTAACATAAAATACCAAAACATATTCTTTAAACAGCTCAATGCTGTCACGGTCCCTAATATCACAGATGCAATTTTCACCTTGCAATATTTACGATTAAGTTTCTGGCAGCTGATGGCCACAAATCGGTCAACTGTGAAAGCAACAGTGAACCACACAGAACAGTCTGTAGCTGAATTCACAAGAATGGCATGGACATTGCAGACAGGTATAGACTTCACGAACTGAAAGTATTTCTTATAAACAATTGGAATGTGCCTCAGGGTCAGGTCAAGGATATTGACCATTAGATCTGCCATTGCCATGTCCACGAGATACAAGGATACACATTTGGATACACCACAATTTGCTCGAGGAAGGATTGCAATCGCCACTGCGTTAACTGTCAGAAAGAAAACAAAACCTAGAAGTTATACATCAGTGAAGAGCACGCATTCCTTTTCAAAGCAGAAAAGGAGTACAGTCCGTACGAAGTGGCACCAATTTACTATCTAAGTGAGGATCAACTGTTACTCTCAAAGGGTTACGTGTCTGGGAAAATCCTTGCTATGGAACATCGTGAGCTCTGAAGCACGTATGCATATCAAGTTATACCAAGTTATGTTAAACTGCAAATGTTAACCCTTTTCCTCTTACCAACGATGCTCTCATGTAGAAGAGTCACTCTGGATTCGAAGCGTGACTCAGGAGGGTAAAAGTGGAAATGATTATTGCAGGAGCTCAGGATGGAGAGAAACTGATGGCAGTTCTTTTGTGGGGGTGTCATTTTCTAAAATTGCATTGTAAAATGGGCATTAAGTATGGACTCTGATTATTTTTCTTTCTCTCCCCAGATTCTGCCAGATTTGCGGACGTTCCTGACGGTTTATTTTAACGGGAGGAAAAATGACAGGAACATAGTCGCCGGTGTATTCATTGTGTTGAAACAGCATCTTCAGTGAAGGAGCCAGTTCCTGACGCCCATGCATTCATTCCCAAAGCTGAGATAGATTTTAGACGTATGTCATGTACATTGACAAGAGGCAAAGGTGATAAAACCAACGGATTCCTCTGACTGAAATAACACTGCTGAATGTTTCAGGTTGTTTCTTTGATAACCTGTCGGACTACAGAAGCCGGGAAGTTGGTCAAACACCGGCCCTTGGTTCCTAGTTTCATTGTTCGCCATTATTTATAACTAGATGTTGGCAGATTGGCACATCCGAGACATCATGTTCGCTTTGGTGATGACACAGATCCGTTGATCGTCTGCTACTCGCGATGTTCGAGTTGCATTTCCTGGATTGCAGTCTCTTTACCATGTCTGCACATCCTCTTTTTACACTGACTTAATCCTGCTCCTGGCAAGCTGTCGCGGACATCTCCATTTCACTAGGTTTAGATCCCTCCTTTGAGTGGAATGGTAAAATGAGGGTATATGATTTCTCCTCTCATCCCACCAAGTCCGCTTTGTAGTTTTCATGCTTCATTCCTGATTCTTGGAAACTCCTTCGGATACAAGCTTTGTTTTGAAGTTGTATTTTTTTTCGGATAAATGAACATCTCCCAACCCGGTCACTGTAAAATTAAAACAATGAATGGCTGGGATTTTGAGACGAAAGCAGAACTGTTTGGAGAAATGCAGCAGGCTTGGAAACATGATCGGTCACACTCCCGTTTTTGGCACAGCGTTCAGCTGGCACTTTTTTTCCAATTTCTGCTGCTGGTTGAGGAGGCTGTGGATTGCTTTGAGAGTGTTTTGCTCAAATGTGAAAAAAAATCCTGTCTCTAAGTGGACTGAGGAGAAGAGGAAACATAAGACAACCCGCAGATCAGTTTTGCAGCGATAACAGATGCTTGAGGGAGTTAATATTGACATTTTATCGACAGTGATTACTATTTATTAACTGATGTATTCATTGTACGTGTTCTTAACTGGCTTCAATGTTCTGGTTGAGTTATCATTAAAGCTAATCTGCTCAAATCTCACAAATACATGAGTTACTAGACGCTCGGACAGCATCTTCTAAACTCTTTGAGAAAGACAAGGGCAGCAGACACATGGAAAACAACCGCCTAAATGTGACGTTGGAGGAAATATTTATCAAAAATCGTGACAGAGATCACGATGATAACGATGTGGATAATCGGCACATTATCAAATTACGAGAAAGAAGGTTTCATCCCAATGCCGAAACCCATGATGTTCTGAGATAAATTTTAATTACAATGGGTGTGAGCTGGACTAACCATTAGATCCAGGAATGCAACTAACGCTGCTAGTATCACGCTGAATGCCAAAGCATTTGTCCAGTCTTCCAAGCCATTCAACGACAGAACGCAGTCAGTATAACCATTTAAACTGCTGGATCTCTCGTCATTTGAAAGAGACCCACCTCCATCTCAGGTCCATGGATTGACTTCATGAAATAGAAATACTTACCAAAGACACCCACAACTGCAAGGAATGGGTAGTAGATGTGCTCAAACAGCAGGAGTACATGTCGTATTCGATCGTAGACCAGCATCAAATGTTGATTTCTAATGTAAAAGGCAAAATGCGAAGAGACTTTCCAGCTTATATTTGTGAATCTGATATCTGCTGAATCCGCAATACATTCCATTGCTGTAATGGTCCAGTATGCTCTTCTCGAATTGTGGTTGCTCTTCTTCCCCTTAGGCAGGTCAAACCCTGTGCAAGTCTCGGCTGAGGCCTCTCTCTGATTCCATTAGATCACACTTTGTAATGTCTCCCTTTATGAACAGAACAGGAGATCTCCCTGGCGACACAACGGGGTCCATAGAGACTGGTATTAATTGCAGTGCCTGAACAAACAGGTTTAGCTAACATCTTTCAAATCAAAATGCCTAGTTCCTAGAGCAGCGGGGGAGCATTCACAGTGGCTCAGTGGTTAGTACTGCCTCCTCTCATCGCCAGGAACCCGAGTGTGATTCCATCATCAGGTGACTGCCTGCGTCCAATTTTTGTGTTCTCCCCGTGCCATCATGTGTTTGCTCCAGTTTCCTCCCACGATGAAACGATGTGAATGTCAGGTGAATTGGCCATGATAACTTACAGCTCGTGTGCACAAATTTGTAGATTAGATGCATAAGGCAGGAGTAAGTACAGAGTAATAGCGGAATGGGTCCAGATTGAATATGCTGTGCTGAAGGGTAGGTTTCCATACAATGGTGACTCTATCATTTGCAAACAAATTATTGAACAAAGGAGCAAAGCTCTTAAAAGCCTTCCAGTTTTGTCATTCTCAGTTTGTTTTTGTTCATTTTAGTCAGAGATGGTTTTGCAGAACTGCACCACTTAGGCAGATCATGGCTGACATTAACCATGGATGTGCAGACCATCCAGCATACTCCAGGAGACAGTATTTGGAATGGGGCATGATATTCTTAATCTAATTAAAATGTTATTCTGGTTTGCACACAACATGGAGGCAGAAAGTCATACAGCAAAGAAACAGGACATTGAGCCCAGCATATCTAAGCCAACACACAAAGATCAAAGTGCACTAATCGCTGTATTTGGTAAAGAGACTATTATTCCATGTTTTGTTACGTTGTCATCTAAGTGCTTCTAAAATACTTTGAGAATACGTGGCTTTAACATGCTCTGAGGCGGTATATCACATAATTGCACCAAGCTTAGATTAAAACATTAATTCAGATCTCGTCTCAATGACGTTCTTCTCATCGCAAACTGTTATTCGTTTGTTTTGGACACGTTTGCCATTGTTTGATTCCAATGGATCTGCTCCAGGAGATTTAGAAATTTACAGAGAATATTGGTGAGCGTTTATGTTTCACATTTGAAGAAAGAAATATAATGAGACGTAATGCGTGTTTACAATAGTGCAGCGGCATGGATTGCTTCAGAATGAAGGGCTAATCACAACAGCGTTGAGACTCACGTGACCTGCACACATCCAGGTGATAGACATCGATAGAGTTTGGATCAGATTGCATGGGCAGCTGATATGTTCCTAACATTGGGCAGGTTTTAACGGCCTGGTGAGGAGCATGGACACACGGAAGAAAACTCGGAGATGAAAAAATATGCACTGAATAATGGCAGGGGTGGATAACACTGCCCCGGGAAACAGTAATATATTGGTCCTCTCAGAGGACTCAGCTGAGACTTGCACACTGAATACGAAGTATGTCTTAAACAGGATTATTGAACTACAGGGGCAGGTGTTTGATCTACTGCATCATCCCCACCTCTCCCAAAAAAAATTCTCTTCACAAAAGTAAGATATAATGCTATGAGTACTTCAAAGTCTGGGTTTCAAGAAGTGAGTATCGTTTGTGATAGATTCTTGTTTATAATGTGTTCACGAATATCAGAAAATGGATGACCGTAAAACCTGCAATGTTTGGTGAGAGACAGGCAACGAGAGAGGTCGAGAAGCAGGGAGGGAGAGGGGGAGAGAACGAGAGAGAAGGCGGATATCCCTGAAGCAGAAGGGACTGGGACCGCACAACATCGCGGGGATTTGAGATTGTTGTATCTTAATGTTCAGTTCAGAAAAGAACAGCACAGGCTGGGAAAATCCATGCGAAGGTCAAGGTGAACACAGTGGGAAGACATTTCATTCCGAGATAATGGCTGCACCATCTATATGCCTAAAGTGAACATTTCCCCTTTCCCATGTTGTGCTTCAGCTGTCGGGCATTGTCCATTCACTCAACCTGTCTCTGTGCATCTACAACCTGCTTGTGCGTTACTCTCTGCATGTATCACTGCCGAACTTGGCAATTCTGCTAGTTTCACTGAACACCTGTTCTCCCATGATCTCCGCCCATCTTTACAAATTGCCTACCCTCTGTTTCCATGTATTTTCCAGTTGCTCATGATGCCTACCGTTTGAATTATCACTTTGTGAGACTATTTATGTGCGTATTAAGCACGTCGGCACCTCCTTTGCTGTCAGCTGTCACTCTTTTCTTCGAATACCTCCTTTCTTCTGCACTATGCTTTCTCCCTTCCCCTTTCATCGTTTGCCTTCTGTTGTTTTTCGATGCCTGTCACAGATCATCAAATCCTGGCATTGTTGCAACAGGCCATTTGGCCCACGTGAAGTGCAGCCCAACCAGAGCAGCCCCTTCAACGCAACTCTGCATTTTCCATATCCAACCCGCACATCCCTTGACACTACAAAAAAAATAACACCGCCATTTCACCCAACTTGCCTATCTTTGAACTGTGGGAGGAAGCGCCAGCCGACACAGAGAAAATTTGCAAACTCCACACAGCTCTCACTCGAGGGTTAAACTAACCGTAGACCCTGGCGCTGTGAGAGTAGTGTGCTAATTACTTAGCCATCGTGCCGGCAAGATATGGCTTTGTAATTTCACATTCCTGTCATCAAAACATCTTTTTAGTTTTAATTTAGCTCATTTGTCAAACAAGTTGCCTTGCTTTTGTTTGTCCTACCTTGCCAGAGTATGGAAAATAGACTTGCTCGCGCAGAGATCATCTCCACTTGGAAGGTCGCACCTTATTTCCTTCCAATCTCACCAAATAAATTATCATTACTGTCTTTCTGGCTTTGCCCTTGTTCTTGTTCCACAGATGATCTCTCTCTTCTCCAAACCTTCCGCTGGATTGAGCACTGTTCTTCTACACCTTCATCCTCAATCTTCCAATAAATTGATCATTCTCTGCCAAATTTGCTTCACTTGATCCGTTGGGATCATCACAATTCAAAGAACCAGATCTACGACATATCACTTCCATTTGTACTGGGCATATATTGACGCAGAAATTTATTCTAAATGCAATTGTGGGACACTTGCCTCTCTCTACCCTTTACAATGTAGCTGTTCCAATTAATACTGGGTAATTATCGTTTCACACTGCCATAAATCCCGAGTCAAGCTCATTCATGCTTTTTACACTAGATTCAACAACATCGCCACACAGCTGGGGCACTCTCTAGCACCATCTCACAACTCCCTGAAATTCTTCTCTAGGTCTACCTATCGGGACCTGCGACAAAAACCATATCGCCATTCTCTGCCCTAACAACATTAGCATCTCCATGACTGGAGCAAACATTCGTCATTCCTCCCAACTGCACTGGGCACATCATTGCCATCTATGCAAAAGCTGCTGGCTGGGATGGACAGACCAACATCTCTGACACTGTATCAAAGGTCGTCATTTTCCAGTAACACATCTCGCCACTCGATGCCAGGGCTGCCATGATTGCATTTGGGCTCATCTTGACGATGCCTCTGTTTCACACTGAATTCACCTTTCCACTGCTGTAAGTGCTACTAATGAAATATTTGAAAAGGCAAACGAATGTGCAAAAATAAATAAAGCAAGAAAAATAAACAACAAGGAAAAACACCCTGGATCATCCTTTGTCCCGAGAAATAAAACTCCCCATTTCAGTAAAATTGCCACCTCGCCACCTTTCTTCCATTCACAATCGTTGATGAACCCCTTGAACCCAGAAGTATTTAATCACAGGTCGAAATGTGGTCCCCAGCTCCGTGTCTCTCTCAATTTGTCTGCTTTCTTCCTCAGTCTGTCCGTTTCTCTCTGATACTGACTCATTCTCTTCCTCTCACCATGTGTCTTTCTCCCACTATCTCTCTATCTGTTGTATTTCTCCCTCCTAGCTCTCCTAGCTTCTCCCGACCAAACCCATGTCCTTCTGCCCTGTCCCTCTCTGCCTTTCTCTGCGTATCGTTCTTTGAGATTTCGTTCTTTCTATCTCTATTTTCTTTCTGGGTGTGTGTGTGTGTGTGTGTGTGTGTGTGTGTGTGTGTGTGTGTGTGTGTGTGTGTGTGTGTGTGTGTGTGTGTGTGTGTGTATATATACACACACCCACACACACACCCACACACACCCACACACACACACACACACCCACATATATATATATCCGTTTCTCTCTCTTTCCCTCGCTCTGTGCCTATTCCGTAAAGTCCTGACGAACCTATACCAACAGTCAATACAGCAGAGGCCGGATCATTTTTCCTTTTTTTGAAATAAACTTAAGTGACAGGACCAGATGGAATACCAGACCGCGCTCTCAGAGCATACACAGATAAACTGGCAGAGGTCTTCTCGGACATCGTCAACCGTTCACTGAAGCAGACCACTGTCCCTACCTGTTTCAAGATGGACAACATCATTCCTGTGCTTAATAAGCCTCATGCAGAATGTCTCAATGACTTCTGCCCAGTGGCCCTAACTTCAGTGGTCTTGAAGTGCTTTGTAGTGCTGGTTATGGCATTAATCAAGTCCAGCCTCTCCACCACTTTTGTCCTACTCGAATCTGCCTATTGGTCCAGCAGGTCCACGTCTGATGCCATATCACTCACCCATCACATCTGCCTCGAACGTCGTGACACCAAGAACCGCTATGTACGAATGCTATTCATCGACTACATTTCAACTATCATCGCTATTATCCCCTCGAGACTGATTAATAAACTTAGTAAACTTGAACTTAGCTTCACTCTCTGCGACGGGATCCTCAGTTTCCGGACTCACAGACAACAATCAGTGAAGATTTGGGGCAATATTTCATCCACACTATCACTCAATACCGGAGTCCCGCAGAGATGTGTACTCAGCCCCATAATGTACTCACTTTCTACCCACGACTGCATCGCCAAGTACCAGACTAAGACCATTTACAAGTTTGCTGATGACATCATGATAGTCAATCGAATCTCAGATGGTGACGAAATAGATTACATTTGGTAGGTGGAAGAGCTGGAAAATGGTGCATTGCGAACAACCTATCTCCCAAAGTGGATGAAACCAAGGAAATTATTCCTAACTTTCGGCGGGATATTAATCATGCCCCCTCAACTTTAGCAGTACAGAGCTGGTACGAATAGAGAGTGTCAAGCTCGTGGTGTTGGTCATCCAGAACAAGCTTTCTTGGACTCTTCCCATGGACGTATTGGTTACAAAGACCCAACAGTGTCACTTCTTCCTCAGGAAGGTGAGGAAATTTGGTATGATAGCGCATACCCTTGCTAACTCTTATAGGTGCACCACCGAGAGAATTCTGTCTGCATTTATTACAGCCTGGTATGCCAACTGTACCATTCTTGATCAGAGACGGTTACAGGGAGGGATGAGTTTGGTCCGAACAGTCACAAAGCCCAACCTCCTATCGATACAATCATTCTACCAGCAACCCCCCCGCCCCCCGTTAAGGAAAAGCCGACAGCATTCTCAAAGGTCCTTCCCACCCTTCAATGCTTTTCTACACCCTCTACCATCGGGGAGAAGATACAAAAGCCTCGACACATGCAGTAGCCGTTAACGTAAGAGTTTCTACCCTACTGTTGTTAGAATACTGAATGGACTCACAAACTCTGAGCATTCGGTTGTATTTGTGCTTTTGTTTTTGGCACTGTTTCCGATGATTTACTTATGTCTGCCACTTAACGCTGTGATCTGCCTGAATTACTCACAAGACGAAGCTTTTCACTGTGCCTCGGTACACGTGACAATAAATTCAACTCAGTTCAATTCAATCCAGTCACATTACTTTTTTCTCGTTCTCATATCTCCATGTTACTGCATTCTGTCTACCACATTCTTTGCCTCTCACTCAATATTAATGTTTCACTGTCTCCGCTTTCAGTTTCCCGGTATCTCCCCTTCATTAAAACTTTTCCTCTTTCACTCTTTTGTCAATATTATGTCCATTTCTTTATCTTTCTGCACTTTTCGGCTGTGAAATGAAATTTTAAAAAGTAATTTTAAAAGATATTAAGGCTGTGTAAAAACAAATGCTCCATATATAAATGTTTTCAAAATAGTGTAAGCGATGATTGCACAGCAGCTGCCTATAACAGTGATTGACTGGAGGAGATGCGGACGAGAGCCATGCTGTTCATCTGACCTAGAACGAAGAGACTTTGCAGTACATTTTCATATTTCCTTGAGAACTTAGTCGAACGTAGACTGTGTAGCAAATAATGGATTTGGTATGCATTTCTTTATTTGTCAAGATAATTCACATTGAGTTTAGGTTTTGTACGTCATGTTGTGCCTGTATAGGTCATTGATTAGGTTTACTTTGGAATATTGATTTCTCTTCTGCTTTCCCTTCTATAGGAATTATGTTCTGAAACGTGAAACTGTGCAGTAAAGATGTACAAATAATTGCCAGATTTGGAGTATTTGAGCTACAGGAAGATGCTGAATAGACTGGAGTGAGTTTAGCCGGAGCATTGAGACTGAAGGGTGATCAAACAAAAATTCATAAAATCATGTGTAACTTGGCAATATTGAATAGTCTTTTTTTCCCGGGTAGGGGAATCGAAAAATCGGCAGCATTGGTTTAAGGTCAGAGTGGAACATCTTAAAATGGACCAATGGGGCAGGTTTTGAAAGAGAGTGCTGACTATGTAATGTTTGCTGAATGGAGGCTGACATAACTACCACGTTTAAAAGTTATCTGGAGTAGGTATTTGATTATGAAAGTTCAAAGGGAATATGAATCAAATGCTGGCAAATGGGGGAGGTTTGATTCAGGATATCTGATCTTCATGGGCCATTTGAGCTGAAGGGTTTGTTTCCATACTGACAATCTCTATGATTCTATGAAGCTAAGCAGAAGATGTGAAAAAAATGGAAATTCGACCAGCAGTATGTGGCTGGTCTGTGGACATCGATAAAAGGAGGCCTAATTCCAACCAACGCATGAGACTTTGTTTCCAGTGTGAACAGTTTGTAGATGTTAAGGTTTGGGCAGAACATGTCTGTGTCTTGGAGGTTAAGGCGCTGTCCATTCCTGTGCACTAGGAACAGTTGAATCTTGACGATCACCAGCTTTGTTTCACTTGCCAGTCATTGTAATGTGAGGGCGTTTCGGAATATGGAAGATCAAGGAACGGCAGTGGAGTTCATCTTAGTGAACAATATGAAGAGAGATCATTCAACAGAGTTCTCAGTGTTTACCGCTGTCCACAACACTGGTTTTTTTTATTAGTACGTCTGTCTGCTTGTGAATGCAAAGACAGATTTTCTCACGAGAAGAGAATAAAATATTTTAACGAGTAGTATCCTATGCCAATGATTTATGATTGTTTACCTCAAACTAGATTCCATCCACCTCTAGAGAGTATTAATTTCTGTTATATACAATGAGCCATGATTTCTGTCCCACTGGATCTGAAAGTGGGCCAACTGGGGAAATTTTCTTCAAACAATGTAAAATATGTGATGAGTTCAGGTTTATCAAGAATTAATCTCCATGCATTACACCAGTGAGGAACTGCACATTTTGTCTGGGTCCTCTCGGACAACCTGTACTTTGATACCACAGAGTTCCTTTTTTGGTTTTCACAGTGTGTCTCTTTATCCATCTGTACGTCTCTCTTTCTCTTTCCTGCTCTCTCTTTCGCTGCTTCCCCCTTACTACCCATTTCCCCATCTCTCATTCAGATTGTTCCTTACGTTTCTGCCTGTAATTTCTTTTGAGTATGTCTTAAACTGTGTCTCTGCAATTCTCTGTCTGTTTCATTGTCTCTGTCTGTGTGTCCCTCTCTCTGCTTTGAATGTTAATCTTCATAGGCCCGTCTGTCTGTTTGTGTCACTGTCATTAACTAGCTCCCTCACAATGTGTCTGTTTCGAACACATCCCTCCGGTTCTGTCATTCTTTCTACATCAGTGTCTCTTCTTTGTCTGCCGGTCTCCTCTCTGCATTGCCTCTCTCCTTCCCTCTCTGTGATTTTCTCGCTGATATCTGTCTTCCGTTGTCGGAATCACTGTTAGTTTATCGCTGACTAAATGTCTGTCTCTTTCTTTTTCTCACTCTTTTTTATGTCTCCCTCAATTACTTATGTCTCTCCCCCTATTTATGATCTAAAATTGTTTTAAACGCTGTGTCTCCACCTCTATCGATCTCTCTGTTTTTTTTAGTGTGTTCCTCTTTCTGCCTTTCCCTCTCGCCTTTCAATCTGTCTCTCTCTTTCTCTGTGCTCTACTCTGCAGTTTGTTTCGCTAAATGTCTGCCACGCAATTACGCCCTTTCTTACAATCTCTTTCTGTGCCACATTCTCTCTCATCAGCTGAGTGTCACTCAGCGTGTTTGTTATTAACATAATAACTAGAATCATGAGGAGTCCTTTCAGCCCTTCAGGACTGCTGCGACATGTAATATAGTCATAGCTTATCTTACATCAGCTTCAACTCCACCTCTCTTCAAACTTCCAACTCATTGCAAATTAAGAACCTGTCCATCTTCCATTTTCTTAGGGTCCCGTATTTCCTGCGCATTGGGGCAAAGAATTCTACAAAATCGTGTCTGTAGAAGAGAATTAATACTCCACATTGCCGCTAGAAGTTTTTACAAAAGCTATGGCCTCTCGTTCTAAATTTCCGAACACAAGGAAATGACTTCTCAAAATGCACTTTGCAAATCTCTTTGGAATCTTTTAGATGTGTACTAGCATTTCTACTTTAGTCCAGAGTGAGGGAAGACCTAAATGGTGTGGTCCCACTTCATACACTAAAGCCATTTCCTCTGGAAGTTTTCGAAACACTGCTTAAAGTCTTTTGCACAAATGAGCCTATGCTTTCGTGAAAATAATTTCATGAGGAAAGTCTAGAACTTTTTTTAACGAGATTGAGATTCTTACAGTACATCACAATATTAATCAGCAAATGTGCTTCATGCCAACAAATCTATCAGTAGACATTACGTGCGGGGTTTCGTTCGCGTTTTGTTCATTCATAGATTACCTGCCAATACAGAAAATGATCTGATCAACAAATTGATTTAAAGCTGTTTTATAATCAAGACAGTGTCAATTCCTGCAATGGCACAGATACCATTGCTGACAACACTCTCCCTCTTCTTGGCTCTATGTGAATAAATAGAATCATTCACTATCTTCCTCTCTCTCTCTCTCTCTTTCTCTCTCACACACACATGCACACAGCTATACAGCCACTCACACTCACTCAACATACAGATGTAAATACAGAAATGAACACATGCACTGACATGCACACGATCACGTAGACATGCACCTGTATTTTGACACGTATACACTCACATATAATTGTGTTGGCATGCAGAAAAATGCACACACACATAAACTTGCACTCACTCACATATACAGATACACATAAAAACACGCTGACAGCTAGGGACATGCACACACAGTCACACATACGCATATTATCATGCACAAACACAGGCATAAACGCACCCACACAAACATTAACTTGCATTCACGCAATCATTTGCAGAATCACAAATAAATCAAACACAAACATTGAAAAATCTACAGTAATATATCTATCTTGTAGAATCATTAATATACGGGCACTCAACAGTATTCACGCAATGTATTGTGCACAGTAAATGCATTGTGTAAATTGGCTGATGTATAGATATTCAGCTGTGTGCAAGTGTGCGTTGTCGACATTCATATCATGCCTGTGAAGGAGACTATATATGCGAAGGTTCATTGGTTCGAACCGTGTATACTAACTATAGTAAGACAATGCCTACATAATACAATATCTATTGTCCAGGACAGATGACACTCATCTGTGTGGCGACTATGTGTTCTCTACAACAAAACAAAATCGATCGTGATAAAATAACTGCTGCGTGGAGTCACCTTTATTTGGGGAATGAGGAAAGTCGCTTTCAAGATTGCTGAATTGGAAACTATGGTGAGAAGTGGAGATGGTAGTTGAATAAGCTGTGCCATTCAGCGTTAGAAGTAGATATTCAATAGAAGAGAGAAGCCACAACCGTACCAGCTGGAAAATAGAAGTGATAGGGCAGATATGATTTCCCAATTCGTTCAAAATTCCAAATTTACCAATCACTACAGAATTGCAGTATGTTTAAAAACAGACTGGTGTTGCTTTCCCCCATGCATATGCTGGCTTGAACAAACAAGAACCATATTTCTTTCTCAGCAAAACTATTTGTTACAATTTTATAATTAGACTGATGAGGAGATGACCAGCTGGATGAAAGATGGAGACAGTTCCATATGAGCACAAGAGCCCCAAGTAGTTTCCTTGTTAATTCCGTTTGACAATGTAGATTCTCCACAATGCTGCGTGCCCAAAAATCAATTGCTACACAGTTTAAAAGTAATGCGCTGCCAACATTGTATTTCA
The DNA here is from genome assembly GCF_020745735.1 of Hemiscyllium ocellatum. Taxonomy (NCBI): domain Eukaryota; kingdom Metazoa; phylum Chordata; class Chondrichthyes; order Orectolobiformes; family Hemiscylliidae; genus Hemiscyllium; species Hemiscyllium ocellatum. The sequence goes on from NW_026867540.1 coordinate 52,643, forward strand.
ATACAGATGCAGACAACGCACAAGTTGATCAATGCTGACTGTCCAAATATTGGGATTCCCACACTGTATTACTGGAGACAGAACACGCGACAGTACGCTTGCACCAGCCGAGGTAAACAGCATAGCCTATAGGGCGAAAAGCACGCCTGTGGTGACCTCACAATTGTTCTGAAATTCAACAGGGCCAGAGCCGTTCCAAAATTCTTCATATACGCTTTTCTATATTTTCTCTAACACTCTTCATTCTCCGAATGATTATGATCTATCTCAGTCCTATATGTAAACAATGTCTGAACGAACAACTCACATTCTCCTCATCTCAGTTTTCAATTGTCATCACTTTATTTTGAGTTTTCTGTCATTGACTCGCCCATGAGGGGAAATATACTGTCAGCAATTGCTCTGTCAAACCCCATTAAGAGTCCTGTAATCTCAAGTGAGAACACCTGTTATTGTTCTATATGTCAGTGGGCAGATTCACAGTCTGATTAACCTTTGACCATAAGACAAATCCTCTAGACCCCAAATCATCATCGGGAACATCTTCTAATCGTCCTATAATTAATTGAATGCTTTCCTTCAATAAGGAGCCCCAACTTGCCCTCTGTACTCCAGATGTGGTCCTAAGAGCACCTTGTAAATTTGCAGTAAGAATTCGCTAAGCTTACGTTCCAACTATCTTGAAATCAAGGTCAGATTCATTTAATGTTTCCGATGAACTTTTGCCCATGGTGCAGATTTACTGTGTTCTATGCACATGTTCCTCCGACCCCTTTGAGTTGCAAATTTATGCATTTAAAATATATTCTGTTCATTTGTTTATCTTTCCAAAAGGAACCACTTCACCTCTTCTGTTTTACGCATGGTTTACCAACTTTTTATTTTCCCAATATCGCTCTACAAACTGTTTTTATCCTTTGAGATACCAACAGCAAAATTAACATTTACAGCATATCGCGCAAGAATTTTTTTTAAAAAAACAGTACATCGGACATTCCAGCAGAAAGCACACCACCACGATTAATGAACAGCAACTGGCCACGAAAAGACGCAATTCACTATCACTGGTCTTCAGCCATATAGAATAAGAAAGACAATACGCACATCCTAGGACAGGCGAATCAAAGACACACAGGAATTCTAAGAGGCATGACATTCTCAACAGAACTCCATTAATAAACACAGTGATTCAGATCCTACATGCGTTCCCTTGGAAATAAAAACGCACCAGGAATGAAATCACCCTCGTCAAGAAAGTAAAACCTATCAAAAGAGTAGCGGGACATACCACCAGCGTTTCAATGGAGACTCCAAAGGTGTCATGATCTGGCATGGTGACGATGCGTCTGAAAGCAAACCTTCAGGCTCAGCTTGCTTCTCATAATCCTGAGCTACAAATCTTCTCAACATTTTTTTCTATCCCTCTCATTACTTTCCTTTCCTGCAATTGTGAAACAGCTACAATTCTGACGATGGGACGTTCACTTCCTTTGTCCAAATTATTAATACCGTCGATGTCCCCCCCGTCGCAAGCCCTCCCATCACTTGAATTGTAATGACTCGCAAACGAAACAATCACTAGTTGTCTTCCTATGGTTCCACATGCTTTAAGAGCTGCTGTTGTGTTATTCCATGTTTACCAAGTGCAACCAGTCAGCATCCTGCCCGGCCTTGTGTCTCACGCTGCTGGGCATTTTTACCCTCATTGCGTCGAAAAACTCAATCGTTCGTTCAAAGCGAAGCCGAGTGATTCCAAAATGGGCGAGAGGGTCAAATGATTCCAGAACCACAGAGCAATATTTCATTCAGCCAAATTGGAGTTTAACCACAGTCTTCCGAAAACCTTCGCCACTTCAATCATTGTACTGTTAGTTGTTTCTGTACACTGATGAATGATTGACTTGTTAGGAATATTTAATCGTCGACTCCAGTAATATTTGGTCTGAGTGAGTGAATTGACTTCAGAATTAGAACAAGGTGGATTAGTGCTTAAATTTATTTAACGGAATACTCTCACAGATCCTGTAAATAGTCGCCATGCTCCAGTCATCTTATTGTGACTAAGTAGAAAAATGTAAGTACTGCTTTCGCTACTCAAATTCCTGTTAGTGTCGACCTATCACTTACTGATGCAACAATGAAATCGATGTCAACAATCAGTTCAAATTTCTCTCCAAAAACTATCTGTGGAACCATTCCGATAATCGGAACGACACCATTCAGACATTTAAGTGCGTGTTTTTGCGAAATTAAACCTTTGTTGCTTTATGTCTTCATTCCGTTGTGTTTCATCCGACGAACATTCTTGCCAGTATGAGTGGAAAATGGTAGAAAAACTGCTCTTCGTCTTTGCTTCCTCGTTGCATAATGAACAGTGAGTGCACGTTCTGTCAATCGACGTCCAGTTATTGAAGGAAATGCATCATATATGAGAGGTATTTCAGAGAACGTATACTGGAGTGAGGTTGCCAGATAATTCTCATCACGTTATTTCACTGCAGTTAATGAACTAAAGTGATGGCAATTTGACAATCGTAATTTCAGAATACACGTTCTTCCACACATATAGGAGTAAAATTCAGGATCATATTCACGGTCAACTTATTCTTCATAATGTTCCTTTTGTGTCTCTGGTTCGATGGTGACTGGTGACAGGACAGGTCAACTTCAGAGCGCTGAGTGTATTACCAGTAAAAATGCAACAAGATGCAGAGATGACACTCTTGTGCTGCTGATGAGCGAAGGTAATCAATGTCACACAGTTATCAGTAAAATCCTAATTCCAACTGAAAGAAGCAAGCCACTTCCTGCCGTATAACCATCTTCATGGTAAATGATGTTCCCATTGCTGAATGCTGCCCTATTAACATCCAGTGGGCGTTCATTCATCTCAATCTGAATAACATTGTTAATGCTGGTGCAACATCAGGAAGTCATAGCCTGTGAATTCTATCCCAGCAACATTGACTCTCCCAAGAGATTGTCGGCAGTTTAAATAAAAATGCAGTGACAACATTCAACATTGACTCATTCCACTTCCATCAAACAACATTACGTACCATACACACTTTTGCTACTCTCAAAGGCTTCCTTGGCACCATTTACTAAAGCCAATATTTATACAAACGAGAATAACAGAGATAGTACATGCATTCATATCGTGAAGCTCATCTCCAGTCCACAATACATCAGGTGTTCGGACTACATCAAGGTTCTTGCATATTGGTGGAACAAAACTCTGGAAGTTGCTTCCTGACATCACTCCAGCATGTGCTCGCCATAACATGAACAGCTGTGCATCAGTGAGGGAGCTCATCACCACCGTCAAAGGGGCATTTCCTGTGAACATTACACGGTTTTGCTACTCTCTAATGCTTCTTTGCACCATTTTCTAAAGCCAATATTTGTGCAAACGAGAATAACAGAGACAGTAGATGCAGTGATATCGTGAAGCTCCCCTCCAGTCCAGAATACCTCATGTGTTCGGATTACATCACTGTTCTTGCACATTGATGGGACAAAACTATGGAAGTTGCTCCCTGACATCACTCCAGCATTTGCTTGCCATAACATGAACAGCAGTGCATCAGCGAGGGAGCTCATCACCACCGTCAAAGGGGAATTTCCTGTCAGCATTACACATTACATTGAGCAAACCATGCAACGTAGTATTGAACGAACATGCGGAGAGACAAGTACAATGTAGAGGAACACTTGGACACATGCTGCCACTTTCTAAGATGTGACCTATTACATTGGACACTTCACACAGAAATAAATGCAGAGCGATGGAATATGCAACCAGTGATTCGGAGGGGAATTGTTTCCTGTCGTAATAAAATGAAATGAAGCACACGTGGCACTTCGAGTTTCGATCACAGTAAATATATTTGTTTTATCATTGTTCAATTAATTTAACTATTTGATGAAAAGGATAGTTCAGCACGCCTTCTACTGATGTCTGAGCTTAGTCTGGGTTATGGTATTAATACAAGAAGGTGTGCAGGAATTAAACAACTAGATCATGAAACTTTTTTCTTATTAAAGGCAGGTATCCATTGGGGATGTAGCCGGAAAAGAATATGCAAAGCCGCATTGAATAAATCATCAATATTGTGAATATCAAGAAAACGTTCCATCAGATAATATTTAAAAACACGATTTATTTCCTTTGATTATAATGCTCATTTCGATCTCCTCATGTCACAAAGACAACATCACAGTAGATTGGAGAAAATTGTTCTGAGATTCCAAAGATATTCCATGAACCATGAAGTATGAAAGACTGTCATCTTGGAAGATGGCTGCAGGACAGGAACTATCAACTGGCACTCAACTGCTTCATTTGCTGTTCTTATTTGCCGATACCTCTTCTCTTTCTAGTTCACCTCGTGTTTTTTTAAATTCTTTTCCTTTTCCATCTTCTTCTTCTTATTTTTACCGTAAATTCCTAAACTCCTCGAACGACTCCAGTTTCAGGCGAGCTCTGGCGAGGAGTGAAGCTCCTTGGCCCTTATTGAGCAATAGTCCTCAGCTTGTGGCATCTGACGATTCATCGCTGCTTAAGGCGATCACATATCTCTGACAACCCCTCCAGTGATGACTCACAGGCTAGCACAGTGGTTCCTCTTTCTGCGTGGCGCAGCAATCTTGCGGCCTCCAGCATCAGCCTTTTGCAAAGTGTCCCCCACATGTAGTGATCTCCTGTAGTGGCCTAGCGACCTCCCGAACTGACCCAACAGTCTCCTACGGCGGTCTTCCAGTGTGCGTGACGACCTTCACACTTCCTTCAGCGTCTTCCTAGTCTGGGATTTCAGTGGTGCAGTGTGGAGTCAGGATCTTGTTGTGACTGGGAGCTAAGTGCCACTGTTTTCTACAGTACTGAACTATGTTCTGAAATGCTGGATATTTCATTTCTCTTTTGTCTTAATCTATTCATGAAAGAGACTGTGGTGTTAAGCTATTTTGTTAAAGTTGGTTCTGTAATTAGCGGAAAATACAATTTCCACTGTATGCATTGAGTTATTGTGACATAATAGGCTGTTCTCTTCCATTCCGTTCTATTATTTTCAAACTTAGCAAGCTGTGCAATCCAAATGAATTCATGCTTCTCCAAAATAAAATTCTCTGTTTATGCATTGACGAAGGGAGGTAAGCAGTGGATGTCACTGGACAGACAGCTAATTTTATTTCGGAGAAAATAGAAATTCATTTAACTTGTTCAACTTGCAAAATTGGAATAGAATAGAAGAGGAACAGAAAGAGGAAGTGAGATGGACACACACACACACACACACACACAAACACTCACACTCACACACACACACACACACACAAACACTCACACTCACACACACACACACGCATACACACACTCCGATCCTTTCAACTAATTTGTTCCAAGTTTGTCCCAGTGCAGGCAGAGCTAATCACACAGCAACATTGCAACAAAAACGGAGACACAGACTTGACCCCAAACAGAAACAGAGACACAGATAAACAGAGATGTGCAGACACATATGTAAACACACAGAATGACATGAATAGAAACATTCAACTGCACATGCATATGAGGACAGAACCACAGATATTCAATGTTCCTCCGCATATTGTCAGGCAAGAACTCGATCTTTTCAATAAAATGAAGTTCATTGGCGCATGAAACTCCTGCTAATTTGTACAGTCGATCTGTGTAATAACTCGATGCTCAGAAAATCAGAAGCTTTTGATTCATTACGTTTTAACTGATTCATCCGAAACCTATGTCCCATTTATTGCAGATCTAATAACACAGAGATGCATTTAAATATAGAGATACACGCTCACACATCGAAAAACACGCCCACCAATCCACACACACCCGCACTCTGCCACACACACGCACACCCACACACATATATATACAGAATCACAAATATCAAGTAGTGGAACAGTTTTGATTTGAACAGATGATTTGTAAGCTCAAGTGTATGGGCTTTCATGCATGATGTACCGGAATATGCTGGTTAAACAGTTCAGTGCAGTCACTGTTCCCAGAAATACAGTCACCGGTTTTGTTTTTGCTGATTTTGCAAACCCTTTAGAGTAGAAACAGGCCATTCCATCGAACAAGACCACACCGACCCTTTGAAGAGTAATCAATACTTAAGCTTCAGCCTCTGACAACAAATGGCCACAAATCGATAAAAGCTTAAAGTGGTGGTGAACCAGCAAAAACAGCAAGTCATTTCACAAAGCAAGGGATGTATGAACATTTCACACAGGGATGGACTCCAGAATGAATCAATGTATTCTCAAAAATGTACCTTATCAATTGTTTGGAGAGCATTGTTCCAGGGAACGATTTACAGCCAAGTAGTGTAACATGTTATCCTTGATGTAAACAATTTCTTTGTTCATGCATGAATGTAAAGAACTAGCCTTAATCATAGAGTATACTGCAGTACATACTTGATCCTCTGATGAGACCATTATTCACGAGTTGATCCTGCGATTAGAACTTCTTTGGCCCACTCTATTACACATCAGAAATCAACCTGGAGAATGATAGAACTGATCTGGACTTGCATCGCGTCTCCGAAACATTTATTTGCAATCTGCACATTGCAAGCATGTCAATCTGCCTGGAAAGCTACGTAGTCACTCTCTGTCTCTTTTTAATAATTTTGGGTCATTTCTTTGGAACATAATTTTAAATGAAATAGTGACTCAGTGGTTAGCTCACAGCGACAGAGTCCGAGGTTCGACCACTCCATCAGACCTCTGCCCGTTTGGAGTTTGCATATTTTCTCTGTATCTGCTTTGGTTTTCATCCACAGTCCACAGATGTGCAGGTCAGGTGGATTTGCCCCCATGGTTAATATTTCGCACAGGGACTGGGGATGTGCAGGCTTGATGGATTAGCTGTAGAAACGCGATGATAGGGTGAGGGCATGTTTTGCTCTGCAGATGTTTAATACTGAATAGCCACTTTCGGCACTGTAGTGATTATCCAATATATTATTATCAGTTTAACAAAAAGGAATTGAAACTGTAAATCTTATTAAATATTTTCTATGAAAATAATACTTTATGTTCTCAATACGCACATATGTCTTTCTGTTAACCCTTGTGCCTACAATTCTCACCTGTGGACTTATAATATGCTGTGGTCCCAATGCTCTACTGCACCCCACTCCCATTTCCCACCTCCACCCGCACATGGAGGAAAACAGCGGTTGCAGGACTGAATGGAAGACAAACAGACATTTATATCATTTTTATTCACGGCTGGCTGGACGTTGTGGCGAAATTCGTACATTTCCCACAAAATCCCTAACGGATGTGTTTGTGAAACTGGGAGTAAGGCCTGATTCTATATCGAGGTTTTACCGAAATAAACCTGGTCTCATCGAAAAAACACAGGGCATACTGCAGCAAAGCAGCAAGTATTTAGAAGTAAAGACTGCAGGTCGACAATCTAAAGGAGAATATTTGCCTGATTATATCACCTCAAAATCTCAGGGAACCTCAACTTCAATCTCCTGAGCAACAACAGCAAAGGTCAGCGATGGACATTCACTAGTTATATGATTATGATTATTAAATTGGCAGATAACTTGAAATATAGTATTGTGGTTGATAGTGAGGATCAGGCGTCACCAATTTCAAGCAGAACCGAAGAGGAATTTATTTTCTTATAAGTTCGTTTATTCCACAGATAGTCCACAATACTATGTTTCAAGTCATCTGCCAATTTAATAATCATATGTTTCACAATCTCGCCCAAGTTGTGAATACATAGTTCAGATTCCAGAAACATGGGGTCCAAAAAGCTTAAAAATAAAGAAGAGATTGGAAAAGAGACATGTGGATACTTGTTTCTCTCTAAGTCAGAGGGTTGTGAGTCTTTTGAAATGTCTTCCTTGAAAGGCAGTCTTTGCAACATTTTTTGTTACGGGAGATAGATTCCTGAGGATTGAGGCAATCAAAGATGACCAGACGTAAGGCACAAATGCAGATTTGAGGATAAAATTGAAACAACCATGATCTTACTGAGTGAGGATGGTTTCGGGTGGATTGGACATGAAGGCATAAGTGGCCTACTCTTGTTCTGTGTTGGGGTGTTCCGATGATTTCACGGAGAATGCCTGCTGGCCTCTATTACCATTACATGGTGTTTGTGACAGGGAAATACTTTAGTGTATCCTGCCAAATCACTGGTCTGTTCACCTCCTAATGAAAGCCATGTACAGTTCCATTTCACTCACTGCTTGAACAATGTGGATTGTAATAAAATAAGCCCAGTGCAGGTGGCTGGCCAACAAACAATGTATTTTTTTTTGTTTCCTGCTCCATCCCGTTGTAACTCTCAATTTCCATCCAGTCTTTGAGCTGAGAACATAAGGCCACGGTAATCCCCAAAGTTCCGCCCGAAGTGCCCTTTGAGTTGAAAAGAACGCTACGTCTTCGACATCCTCCCCATTCAAATACTCACTGCCCCACCCACACCCACCTCTGCCATGAATCCTGCAGACCGAACCAGTGACTGGCTGCAGGCTGCAGTTTGAGAGTGTTCGAGAACAGAATCATAAAATACAAGGTTTTTTGAAAGTCTACTGCGTGAAATGATACTTGAATTCTACACTGGATTCCCATTACTCCAAACGTTAGCACATGGCTTTAAATATTAGAATATTTCAAAGGTTTAATCCAAAGGCTTTTAAAGGTTTGTCAGGTTAACCGCCTCAGCTACCAACCAGGCAATGCATTGTAGATGCCCAAAACCCTCTGTTGGAAAATGTTTCTCCTCACCTCCTCTTTAAACCTTCTCCCCATCAATTCCGAAATGCAGTGCCAAGTATTATCCTTTCATCTGGCGGGAGCAGTTTTTTAAATCTTAACTCTGTCAGTTTCCCTCATAAGGAGAACATGAGAAATACAGATTCTGAAGGTCAGCGTTGAGAGTGTGGTGAAGGTCGATTCTTCTGCTCCTCCGATGCTGTCTGACCTGCTGTGCTTTTCCAGCAACACTCTCTTGACCCCGTGACCCTCATGGTCTTTTCACCTCCCGAGTCTCTCCCCTACCTCCAGTGCTCCAAAGAAAACAAGCAGAGCATATCCAACCTCTCTGCTTTAAAAATAATTCTTCAATAAAAAATGGAACAGTACAAGAAGAGGCACGTCTGCCCAACACGACTCTCAGAAACACAATGTCATGCTGCACTCTGCCGATCTGTTTACACATGGCATGTCCCCCTATATTCTCTGACTATGTATAAATGTATATCACTTTTGCTGTAAGTAACCATTTCCACCATCTCCCTTGGCAGTGTTATCCAGACGCCAAACATTGACTGCGAAAATGCTTTCCTCGCTATTTTCCATGAGACCTTTCCCCTTTCACGTTGGACCTAAGCACGCTAGTATTTCTGATTTCAAAACTGGAGGAAAGGCGCTGATGAGATAACTTATACATGCCTCTCATAATTGTATATACTCTACTCATGGTCTGACTCAGTGTTTTCTTTGTCGTTTATGTACAAATGTTATTCAACTTTGCTGTTCGTAACCATTTCCACCGTCTCCCTCGGCAGTGTCATCGAGACGCCCAACACCGACTTCGAAAATGTTTTCCTCGCTATTTTCTTTTAGAACTTTCCCCTCTCACCTTAGACCTAAGCGCACTAGTATTTCATCTTTCCAACCTGGAGAAAAGGCGCTGACGAGATAACTGATACATGCCTCTCATAATTGTATATACACTGCTCAGGACGTCCCTGAGCCTCCAAAACCCAGGCAAAAACAATCTAGCATTATGCAGTCTCTCATCATTGATGATGTTCTGCCATCCAGATGACACTCTGTTCAATGTCTTTTTTCCCTCACCAGAACCTCCACACCAGAACGTTGCACTGCCCTCCACTTTGGGCATAACCAAAGGCCCGCAAAGCAGCTAGTCTTATCCAAGCAAAATGCAATCAATGTATGTTGTTTGTTTTCTGAACCTCCTCTCTATCGCTTTTTTAAGACACGGATATGAATGTGAAATGAGACATGGACAATCAATGTTTCTCATGTTCACACAGTTTTATTCACATGGCTGATAAAACAGAGTGTCAGTCTTAATGCTTTAGCACAATCAAATGTAGTCTGAAATGTTGTGATGACAGATCTCTCCATTCGGAAACTCAGATGTTTTCCAGCATTGGCATTTCATCTTTGATGTCAGAGAGGTAAACAACACCGTCGCAGCCTCGGGCATTTCTCTTCTACCAACTTTGCCTTTCGTTTCTCACATTGTATTCTACTGCAGAACCTTCCGCCCCCATCACATAAATCGATTGGAACTAGAATAATGAATTAAAAAAGATAAAAGCTGTATTGATTTTACCAGTCAGACACAATATACTTTCGATTATAGGTGGATATAATTGTTTTTTTTACGATGAGCAGATCTGTGACAGGTCAAATTTAACCCTGAAGTGTAAGGTGACACACGTTGAAAGCAGGAGAAAGACAAGGGAGTACCCAGCGAAAGGCAGGTCATTAGGAAGCCGAGAGAGGCACAGGGATATTAATCTGCCTGTTCACAGATCCCTGAATGCGGTAGGAGTGAATAATAGGAGAGCGAAGAATGCAAAGGTGCAACTTTGCTTTATCAATAGTGTCATTTTTTTTAAGAGCAAGGAGGTTATTTTGCGTCTATACAGGACTTTGGTGAGACGCCGGGTGGAGTACGGTACGGAATCCTGCTCTCCAACGAAAAGCTGTGATTGGACTGCAGAGGATGCACAGGATATTCAACAAGACACAGCCTGCAATGACTCATTTACCTGTTGAAGAGATGTTGATCAGCTCGAGACGTTTTCTGTTGAGAATGGAGGGTTGAGATGGTGTATGCATGATTTATTTAAGGTAATGAATGGCATGGACAGGTTGAACAGAAAACAGTGGCAAAGTCAAAGAGCTAATGCAAGAGGGGGCACGATTTTCATGTAAACGTCATGATGTTTAGAACAGATTTGAGGGTAAACGGTTTCACTCAGAAGGAAGTGGGTTCCTATAATGTATTAGGTAAAAACAATGACTGCAGACGCTGAAAACCAGATTCTGGATTAGTAGTGCTGAAAGAGAACAGCAGTTCAGGCAGCACCCAAGGAGCAGCGAAATCGACGTTTCGGGCAAAATCCATTCATTAGGAATTAGGGCAGTGAGCCTGAAGCGTGGAGAGATAAGCTAGAGGAGGCTGGAGGTGGAGAGAAAGTAGCATAGTTTACAATGGGTGAGTGGGGGAGGGGATGAAGGTGATAGGTAAGGGAGGAGAGGGTGGAGTGGATAGGTGGAAAAGGAGACAGGCATGTAGGACAAGTCTGGACATGTCACGGGGACAGTGCTGAGCTGGAAGTTTGGAACTAGGATGAGGTGGGGGGAGGGGAAATGAGGAAACTGGTGAAGTCCACATTGATGCCCTCTATGCTACTTTTTCCCCACCCCCACCCTCCTCTAGCTTATCTCTCCACGTCTCAGTCTCACTGCCTTTATTCCTGATGAAGGGCTTTTGCCCGTAACGTCGATTTCGCTGCTCTTTGGATGCTGCCTGGATTGCTGTGCTCTCCAGCACCACTAATCCAGAATCCTGGAATGTATTGTCTGGAAGGATATTTGCTGCAGGAAATCTCAAAAACTTTTCAGAAAGAGAGTGGTGGGTGCGTTGAATTTACTGCCTTCAGTTGCAAGAGAACGAAATAATTTAGGGACACTCTAGCGACTCTTGGATGCATACATGTGAGATACTACTATGAAATATGCAGTATAGACTGATATTAAAGTAGAATAAAAGGTCGGCGCATATTCATGGGCCGAAGTGTCTGTACTGTGCTGTGCTGACCTGCTCTATGTTTTATGTTCCAAGACGTGGATGAACACTTGCAGAATTTTAACATTCGGGCTATATGCCAGACCTTGGTTAATGGGGCTGTTGTAGATTTCAAAGTGCTGTTTCATGTTTAGGCAAGATGGAGTGGAGGGTCTCTCCGAGGCTCTGATTCTATGTTCGAATGCTCCATTACACACAAAGCCCCACCCTTCAGCCAATGTCCCTAGTTCGCTCCCCTCTGAGTGAATAAATTTCTTCACATTTCGTTGTTTAATTGGTGGCACCTCATTAAATAATGATGCCCTCTGTTCTGAAACTTTCCAAGAAGGCGTACTGACAGCTGTTCAGCAACGCTGTCAAATCCACTAAAAAATATTAAATGTTTCAATGAGGTCACTTCTCGTTCCTGCAGTGCAGTGCATTCAATTCACCTTGAATTTTGCCATGAATAGGTCACAAATTTTGGCGAAGCTGCATTCGAATCAGCCTCTTCAGCGAAGATATTGTTCACCCGTGGATCTAGTAGGCCCTGAATAAATATCTTCCCAGCTCAGAGATAGGGACACTGTGTGTGTAACACAAGAACTCGCTGTTACTGAAGTGCAGTACGTCGATGGGACGCCTGACGTGGCAGGGAACAGCTCCTTGGCCAATACGTTTGCAATGAGAAAGAATGCATGGACATAATGTTAAAATTGCCTGGGAATTCCAATCAGTAATTTTCTGAGTGGAATAATGTTTCTTTTCCAGAATGATGGAAACTGTTTGGGTAGGTGGAAGGAACACACATGATCCAACCGAACAGAAACAAAACCTTAAACACCCCAGTGGCGATTGTTCCAAGCCCTGGTTCCTCTGTTTGCCGACGGGAGATGCACAACCTCGACATCCAACGTCAACAAATGTACGTACCAATAGTATTAGCTTCCATTAACACCAGAGCTCCAAGCAGCAACACCAGTGTCATCCACATCTCGGTTGTGATTCTGATAGGGAGAACGTTTAGATTTGAACAAAGTTCCACTTCTTATAAGCTCATAGATTACTGTGGTATAATTAATTATTGACACAATAGCGACTGGCTGCATTTCAGGTTCTATTAAGATGTAGCTTACTAACTGAGACTGACGACAGCTGGAATCTAAGATTAAACGGATCATGAACGAAACAGAGACACTGACCTCACTATTGATTTAACTGACAGAGATCCAAAATCAGTTCTTCTTAGGAACAGGAGATGGCTATTCAACCAGTCGTCCCCTGTCAGCCATCAATCATATCGTGGCTGATATGTGGATAACTACATTTGCCTGCCCTGGCACATATCCTTGATACCCTTGGTAAATTTTACACGCATGTCTCTTTCAGGTATAAATTTAAAACTTGCATTAGCATCGACTGCTATTTGAGGAAGAGAGCCCCAAATCTCGAATACCCTTTGTCTGTCGAATTGCTTTCTATCATCTCTCCTGAGTGGCCTGGCCTTGACTCTTAGACTACCACGTGGGCGTCACTGGCTGAGCCCAACACTTAGCGTTAACCTTCTAAATTCGGGAGTAAAAAGGCCCAACTGCTCTCGTCTCTCCTCAGTGTGTAAACACACAAAATTCAAGTATCGTCATTGTAAACTTGCACTGAATGCCGTCTAGGGTGAAAACCTCTTTCGTAACCTCTGGTGCTAGGCTTTTTTTCCACGGCACTTGGATCCAAGATGCATCTCTGTACTCTCTTCTCAATACTGTTTTGATGTTATGGGCCTTATATTCACCATCCTTATGGTAACAGAATCTCACCACCTATTGAGCAAGAAATCAAATTCCTAGTCCCCTCTAAATCGGTTACCCTTCACTGTAGATCTATATTCCCTGTCTTTAATCCCACTATAAGGCGGAACAGTTGTTTCAGCGACCTGCCAATTGTTTTCATCTTTTACGGACCACAATTATGTAATCTCTCAAGATGCTTTCTTCTGTGAAAACTTATTCAGTCCTTTAAAGCTCTGTTCACACCAGAAACTTTTAAATTTAGGCAAAACGGCAGCTAATCTACTCTATCAACCACAACCTGGGCCACACCTTCACGCTACGCTGCAGTTTTATCACACCCCTCCTCAAACGTGGATTCCTGAACTGCGCCCTCCACTCTGCCTCTAACCTGAGCAATGCATTATGCAGTTCCACTAGAAGTGTTCTCAGCGGCATCGTGATTGATTCATATCTTTATTGAATTGAACGACAGTTGGTGTCTCTTGCAGAGCCGGAAAAGCTACGCAGAAGGTCTGAAAGACAAGTTCCACTTGGAGAACTGGTTCCTGTACAGATAGACAGTAGCTGCGGATTGGAGCACACTCTTGACTTCACCAATGCACTCTGATCCTACTTGCCCACCATGTGCATGAAAAGGTTTTCTAAACACAAGTAAAGAGGAAAAGGTTAGTTGGTTGTCGTGTACTCATTGACGTTTTATAGAACGAAGAGAACTATATTGAAATATCCCAGATTCCCAGCGGAATTGACAATGCAGATGACCATAGGCTGTTTCCTCTTGTCAGAAACTCTCTGACCACAGGATAACATCTCATAACAAGGGATTGCCCATTTCAGGCAGAGATGAAAAGTGTTTTCTTCTCTCAGTTGGCAGTAAATCCTCAGAATCGTTTACAACCAGGGTCTGTGGATCTTAAGTTCACTTGACGCTATTATTCAGAGATTTTTAATGAGGAAAGGTATCAAAGGGTATGGAAAAACGGCAAGAAAGTACAGGTGAGGATGATCACGTTAACTACCATTTCATTGACAGGACCGTCTCAATGGGAATTCCAGCTCTGCTGAAAATAAACTACTGAGGTAAAGGGACCAACACTATAAACAGTATTGAAGTGGTAGTCTCACAAAAGCTGTTCTGAACTTTAAACCTCTACCAAGCCGATAAACTTCAAAAGCTTGCTGCAACTCAGACAGTGAGAAAGCTATTGGTTTACAATGACCACACAGTTTCCAAGCAGCTTGTGAAAGAATGCCCGACAGGATGGCGACTGGCTCCGTTTCAGAGCCAAACACTGATGAAATCGCCAGCGGCTCATAAGAAATGTTTAACTATTGGCAGACAACTGATAGTGGTTTAACCAAAAGGTAACTCACAACAGACGAAGGATTAACTTCAGAAGATGGGATCTGCATCATATTAATTACTTGGGGCAAGAACGTTAATGTTCTGTCGCCTGAATTGCAGAATACCAAACCGGTTTAAAGGCAGTTTATGCAAGGGACAGAATTAGAGTATAGAAGGATACTGATAATTTAGATGAGTGGGCAAGCAAAGGGATAATGGTGCATAATATGGGATAATGTGAAGTTGTTCATTTTGGAAGGGAGAATGAAAGAACAGAATGTTATTTAAATTGAAAAGCTGCAACATCAGGGCACCGTTTTACATGTGCACAAAGCACAGAAAGCAGCAGGTCAAAACAACGCAAGGTGTTATTTCGAGTTTTCTTTTTACATGATTCATTGGCAGGATGCTACATCGTGGGATGGACAGAATTTATTGCACGTCATTAATTAAGCTTGAGAAGGTGGTTTTGAGCGTTCCTCTTTAACCGCTGCAGTCTGCTATGCGTTGAACCACCATGCCATAGGGAAGATATTAAACCGTTATGATCCAACAATAATAACTCGCCTTAACAATTTTCGACCCAAATTCATGACCCCGCACTTATTCACGTTAAACTTCATCGACAACATTTTGACCCACTCTCCTCATCTACCTATATTCATTTGTAAGGTTTTTATTTCCTCCTTGCCATTTATCATCCCCTCCATTTTTGTGTTGTCCACTAATTTGCCTATAGACCCTTCTATTTCTGTATTGAAATCGTTCATATACATTCTAAATAGCTAGGGTCCAAATGAAGGAACGGTACAACTCTACCAACTCAGAATGTTTAGTGGCTCGGGTAGAAAATTGGAAGTGGTAGTGTTCTCATATATCTGCCTCCCTTGTTCCTCTCGTCCATGTGTTTGGATGGTTCGGTCGGAGGATATTTGGTGAATTTCTGCAGAGTCTTTGTTGAAAGTACACACTGCTGCTGATGAGATTCTGTTGGAGAAGGGAATGGATGCTTGCGGATATAGTGCCAATTAAGCGTCCTGTCTTGTCCTGATATTGTCAAGCATTTTGCATGATTTGGGGTCTGCATCTATCCAGGCACGTCGGGCGTAATCCATCACATTCCTGCCTTGCGACTTGTAGGTTGTGACAGGCTTTAGGGAATCACGGAGTAAGCTACTTGCCGCTTTTGGATTGCATTCGCTGCTTCTGGCTTTTATTCATCACTCATGGCTTGTTCTTACAGACGTTTTGTTTAAGCGGTCAGCCAACTTCTGGTTCTGGTCAGTGCTAACCTCAGGATGTTGACAGTCAGTGATTCAGTGATGGTAACACCTTTGAGCACAAATTGGCATTGTTTTGGTTGTCTCTGATTGGTGATTTTTGGAAACTGGCATTTGTGTAGTGCAAATGCTCCTTATGACATCTCACTCTTAACCCAATTATTTTCTCGACCTTGTTGTATTTGGACTCCTTCAGGATCTGAATGGTGCTCAACATTGTGCATTCATTGGTGAATATTCTCTATGTGACATTGTGCTGCAGGCAAGAACATTGATTACGCACCAGAAGATGGTTGGGCACAGGGCACTATCTTGCAAAATTACTGCATATGTGTTTGGAGCTGAGATGACTGACCTGCAGCAATCACTAACAGTTTCCTCAGTCTCACAAATACCTCTTTCCATCAGAGATGTCTCCCTGGATTCCATTTGTTTCCATTTTTGCCAATTCTTCTTGATGAGATACTCAATCGAATGCATCCTTGACATCAAAGGTTGTCACTCTCACCTTCCCTCTGGAAATCAGTTGTCTTGCCCGACTTTGAACCAGGCTGTAATGATGCCAACAGCTAAGTGATCCTGGTGGAATCCAAACTCGGCGTCAACAAGCAGTTTGTTGTTGAGCAGGTACTGCCTGTTGGAATATTAATGACACCTTCCATCACGTTACTGATGATCAAAAATAGAATAATGCGACGGTAGTTGGCCACATTGGATTTTCCCTGATTTCTATGATAAAAGAAAGTTACTGGGGTAATTAGGCACATTGTTTGCTCGAAGCAAGCATTCTCATTGTATTGGAATGGCCAGACTCGGAGAGTTGAACGTTCTGGAATGCAATCCGTCAGTACTCATGTGCATTCCATTGACGCAGGGTTGATCTCCTGGTTTGATGGCATTGACTGAGTGTGGGATATGCTGGCCCATGAGATTCCAGATTGTGCTGACGTACAATTATGTTTTGTTCATAACCTAAAGCTCCTCATGGGTACTAAGGTGTGAGTTGTTGGATTTGCTCGAATATCGTGACTTTATCACGATGATAGTGTCACACAACACTCATGTGGCTATTACTTACATTAAGTTCGGATTTCATCTTCACAAAAAGGTGCGATAGTCACCCTTTCCGATACTAACAAGGATATTTGCAGCTGCAGCTGCCAGGTTGGTGAGTGTGAGGACAAATCAGCATTTACCTGTATTTTTTCCTCATCATTTGCCATAGACCCAGTCAAATAATTAAACAGTTATGCCCATTTCAACCCTGACGAGCCGCTGCTGGTGAGAGATATTGAAATCCCTCAGCAAAAGTATGTTTCTTTCCTTTGCCAACCGCAGTGCTTTGACCAAGTGTTGTTCTTCATGAATGATTGCGATTGATCAGCTGAGGGACAACAATACATAGTAATTCGCAGACGGTTGATTTGCCTTGCTCAACTTGAAACCATGAGCTTTTATGCCTTTTGGTGCCAAAGTTGACGACTCACAAGGCATTTCCCGCTCGACTGTTTAACAAAGTGCAGAACTTTTGCTGGGTCTGTGCTACCAGTGAGACAGGACATATTCAGGGATATTGATGGTGTTATCGGAGACGTTTCCTGTATATAACTATATCAGACTGTTGCTGAAAAGAATCTGTGAGGCAGTTGTCCCAAGTTTGGCACTACTCCTCCGAGAATTTTTCAGGGTCCGCAGGGCAGCTTTTGTTTTTGTTTTTACCTGTGCATTTGTCGATGAAAATGATCCATTAAATTTCAATTGTTTTGGAATTTGTAGCAATTGATACACCCGAATGTCTTGCAAGGCCATTTCAGAGTTCAATTGACAGTTATTCAAATTGCACTGTGTGGAGTTACATTTATGTAACACCAGGTGAGGATGGTAGATTTCCTAAAAGTTCGTGAATCAGATGGTTTGTTTTCAACAATCGACGATGAATTCATAGTCATTATGGGATTCTGAATTCCATGTTTGTTTCTTACTGAATTCAAATTCCACCGTATGCCCAAAACATTATCTTCGTCTCTGGATTCTTAGTTTACCGTTATTCCGACCAGCTCGTTGCTTTTTCCCTGGAGTATAAGAATTGGAAAGTCTTACTGCAAACTTACAGTTTATTGGTGAGGCCATATCTTGAACACTCTGAGCAGTTTTGATACAAACATTTTCAGATTTATGCTATTTCACTGGACAAATAGAAATTAAAACTTTGTGGAATTACTGTGGAAGTGGAAAAGGTGAGATAGATAGATAGATAGATAGAGAGAGAGAGAGACAGAGAGACAGAGAGACAGAGAGAGAGAGACAGAGAGAGAGAGAAAGCGACCAGGTCGAGCAGCGAGTTCAAGATGCACAGATAGAGACAAACAGAGGAGAAAGTAGAGTTAGCTGCAGAAAAAGCGACAGATTCAAAAAGGTGAAAAAAAATTGAAAAATCGATAGTACTCTCCAGAATTCAAAGTGATGAACAAACATGTCGTGAATCATGTGTGATGTCAGTGCTTTAATGGGAAAGACAATACAGCTAATTTATGTGCAGTTAGCTCCCAGAGTTAGCTGGAAATTATTGGCTGGTCTGGCCGAGCACTGAGGTGATGGAAGGCAAATCCAGAGGCTTGGTTCCAAGAAATGTTTGAAGTTACAAGATATTCTATTACCCAGAGAGAGACAGCGATCGGGAACTGAGAGGACAATAAGTTCGAATAAGAGTCCAATCGGTGTTATGTTGGTGAATGGTAAACAACAATGCGAAGCCCATAAGTCCACACGACCAAACATAATGTTTTTTTGGCCCATCAACTCTGCTGTGCCATTCGATCATGTCCATTTGAGTATCACTTTCTAGGTTTCTCCACGTAAACGTTGACCCCTCTGTCAATTAAGATCTCATCTGTAACTATCTTAAATACGTGCCCTCCAGAGTCTTCTATGCCAATAAATTGCACCGATTTTCCACACAGCGATTGAAGAACATTCCTCTGACCTCCGTTCTAAAGTGTCTTACCTTTACTCTCAAGTTGTGCCCTCGACTCATTGTCAATGGAAGCATTAACATAACCTGCATTCTGTCCAGGCCGTTCCTTGATCTGTCCGTTTCAGTCCGATCACTCCTCATTACTCTATAATCCACAGAATACAATTCCATTGTCATTAATCTTTCCTCACATGTTATATCTTTCATTTCTGGCATTAATCTCGTGTCATCCTCTGGGCCCGTTCCTGATGCATGAGCTCTAAATTACTCACAATACTCTGTGTGGTTTGAACAGAGCCTTAAAAATCATCCCAAGTGCATGCCGACATTTCTCTTCTAGTCCTTTCAAGGTGATTTACAACATTGTATTTGACTTCCTAATTACACATACAATCAGCAATTTTACCTTGAGAGAATCCTGGATGAGGACGTACAAGACTGTTTTATGCCTGATTTCTGAACTTTCTACCAGTTTTGAAAATAGTCCATTCTTCTATTCCTTCTAGGAAAGTGCATGACTTCACACTTTCCCACATTGTGTTTCAGTTCCCAATTCTTAGCCCATTCTCAGAATCTGTGCAAATATTTCGGTGGCCTTCCGGGCTTCACAGTACTACAGGTCCCTCCACTTTACTTGTATCATCTGCACTTCAGCCGACTACCCTCAATTCATTCATCCAGATCATCAATAATTAAAGGGAAAAGTTATGGTCCCAACACGATTCCTTGTGGAATACCATCAGTCACTGACCTCCATCCTGAGAAGGACCATTTTTTTGTCATGATTTGGAGATGCCAGTGTTCGACTGGGGTGTACAAAGTTAAAAATAACACAACACCAGGTTATTGTCCAACAGGTTTATTTTGAAGCACTAGCTTTCGGACCGCTGCTCCTTTATCAAGTGATTGTGGAGAATAAGATTGTAAGACACAGAATGTATAGTAAACGTTTACAGTGTGACGTAACTGTCATCATATATTAAAATAAACTTGGACTTTTTTGTTAATTCGCTCGTCTTTCAGAATTATCATGTTTATTTCGGTTCTTTCACATGTAAACCCGCAAAACTTTTTTTTAATGTTACATTCTTAATTGAACGGCAACAAATGATGTCAGATCAGCCCAGATAATGTACTGAAGGTTTTAGCTTACTGTGAGCTTATCACTGCAACAATGGTCATATTAATTCTAACCTAAAAATATATTTTACAGAATCTTACAGGGATTCATGCAGTTTATAAGCAAAATTAAAATGTAATTCTGAAAGTACAAAGTCAACCCACGAATGTATGTATGTGTGCATTTGGCTATGAGCGCGGAGGGGGTGCTGGAGGGTTATGAGTGTTTGCGAGACGGTGTGTGTGTGTGTCTGTAATTGTGATTGTAAAGTGGTTTATGTCTGTGGGATTTCATGTCTGGGAGTGCATGGGTGCGTGTATTATAAAGGGGCTGAGTGTGGTCGTGTGTGTCTGTCTGTTTCTGTGTTCGTCTGCCTGTGTGTATGTATAGCATGGGCACTCGTAAATACACATGGAATGCTTTCATAAGAACGGAGTACGATGTTCAACTCATCGACCACCAGGTACGACGTCCTACATAGAGGAACTGTAATGACCTCCTCAGGAGACAAACACAAGCTGCAACTGTCAGGGTCCAGTAACACCCAGGAGCAGAAAACTGCGCCATGTTCTTTGCAGTACGCAATACATTATCAATGAGGATGAGCACCTCGCCAAGACCGTCCCCATACCTCTACTTCTCGCGTTTGCACAGCCACCAAACTTCAAACAGGTCTTTGTTCTTATCAATCCGCTCAGCTTTCAGGACAATCCCATAGAACTATGTCACGGTAGATGATTAGATTAGATTAGATGACTTACAGTGTGGAATCAGGCCCTTCGGCCCAACAATTGCACACTGACGCGCCAAAGCACTATCCACCCATACCCCTACACTTACACCTTCACCTAACACTACGGCCAATTCACCTGACCTGCGCATCTTTGAACTGTGGGAGGAAACCGGAGCACCCGGAGGAGTCCCATGCAGACATGGGGAGAATGTGCAAACTTCACACAATCAGTCACCTGAGACGGGAATTGAAACTGGGTCTCTGCCGCTGAGGGGCAGCAGTGCTAACTACTGTGCCACCGTGCTGCCCACATATGCTGCAAGACATATCAGAATGCCCACACAGATACCACCATTACGCGTGTGGGGACCTCTTTCCATGGACATGGCAGGTTATCACGTCACTCATCTAACATTGTCTATCTCATACGCTGCAGGAATGAAACTGTGAGGTATAGTACACTGATGAGACCAAACAAAGGCTACTACTACGTATGAATGTACACAGCAGAGAATTCAACAGAGAGGAGAGTTCCCTCCCAGTCGGAGAATACTTCAGCAGTCTGGGACATTCAACCTCGGAACTTCGGGTGACCATCCTCCAAGGTGGACATCGGGACAGGCAACAACGAAAGGTGGCTGAGCAGAAGCTGACAGCCAAATTTGGTACCAATGGGGATGGCCTCAACCGGGACCTTGGGTTCATGTCACATGACAGGTGCCCCCATTTCACTGTATACACAGACAGACAGACACAGACAGACACACACAAACACATAAATTCAGTTCCCTCTCTCATATACTCACGCATCCACTCCGACACACGCCCTCTCACAATCTTAAACACCTTTACACTCACAATTACACACGAGCACACACTCTCTCACAGACACTCATAGTCAGCCCCAGCCTTCACCCCACAAACAGCTGCATGCATATATACAAATATAAGTTTGTGGCGTGAATTTGTGCTTTGCAGAATTACATTTTATTTTGTTTTAAAACTGCATGAATCCATGTAAAATTCTGGAAATCCGTTATTTTTCGATTCGAGACAGACTCACAGGGAGCTAATACCTTCGAAACATTATCTGGGCCAACATGACACCAGTTGTTAATGTACCCTTGGGAAGGTAACTTAAAAAAAAGTTTTGCGATTTACCCATGAAAGAACTGAAACCGACATGTTCATTTTAAAAGATGAGAGACTTAATAAATATTCCAGGTCTTCTTCAACATATAATTTCAGTTACATCACACTGGAAGTTTTTGCTGTAAATTCTATGTCTTGCAATCTTATTCTCCACAACCATCTGAAGAAGGATCAGCACAACCAGAGCTAGCGCTTCTAAATCAGCCTGTCAGACGATAACTTGGTGTTGCGTGATTTGTACATTCTTATCTCCATTCTCTGACTTCTGAGAGACAGCCAGTCATGTGTCCATGTTAGTAACACCATATTAGTCAGCAGCCTCCTTTGTAACACTTTATAAAATGTAGTCCCATAAGTCCAGATAGCTCATGTTTATTGCCACTCCTTGATATAACCTGCTTGTTGCCATTTTAACGAATTCTAACAGTTTTGATTAGCATGACTTTGCTTTGATGAAACCATTGTTAATAATGCCATATTTTACTAAGCACTTCCAAGTAATCAGAAATCTCATCCTTCACAATGAACTGCAAAATGTTAACAATGACTACAGTTGTCTAATTGGCCTGTAATTTCCCATCTTTGGCCGAAGTCTATTCTTCGATGTGGTTGGGGCGAATTACATTCGCAGTTTTTCAGACTTCTGAGATCTTCCCTGACCGAAGTGAAACCAAACGTTTCTCTTCTGTATGGTCCACTATCTCCTCAGTTATCTCTGCCAGAACTTGAAGGTGCAGCCCATCTGATTGAGTTGATGTATTAACGTTCAGACCATTCAGTTGTTCTGGCCTCTTCTCCAATATAAAGGGCGCCGTACTCATTTCTGACCATTAGGCCTCTCGATTCCTTTGAATATTATTTGCGATTCTCACCGTGAAGACTGACAGAAACTACTCATTAACTTCTTCAGCCTTTTTTTTGCGCTCCACCACCAGTTTTCCAGTATCGTATTCCAGCTTTTGCCAATCATTTTCTTTCCTTTAATATTGATAGCAACTCCTGCAATCTTCCTTCATATTATAGTCTTGCTTACACGTATTCAATTTTCCACCATACTATTTCTTTGTTCATTGTCCTATGTTAATCTTTGTCGGCTTCCCATTCTGCTGGTTTCCTACTCCACTTTGTCAAATGATATTATTTTTTTCCTTTACTTTTCTGCTGTCCCTGACTTCCATGGTCAGCCATAGTTGTGCCTATCTAACAGACTATTACAAGTCTCTCATGTATCTGAATCTACCATCAACGTTGGCAGTGCATTGCACGCACTGACTACACTCTGTGAAAAGAATCGACCTTTGGTGTCTACTCTGAACCTTCTTTCAATCACCTTAAAATTAAAACCACTTGCGATAAGTATTTCTGCACTGTGAATATATCTCTGCCTATTCACGCTATCTATGATTCTCACCATTCTGTCCGCCTCTACCAAATCAACTCTCACCTTTCTTTATTCCAATGAGAAAAGTCATAACTCACTCAAACGTTCTTCATAAGACATGCCATGCAGTCTCGGCATCATCCTGGTAAAACTCCTCTGCGGTCTCTCTGAAGCTTCCACATTTTTCCTGTAATGAAGAGACCAGAACTGACCACAATATTCCAAGTGTGGTATTCCTCGTGTACTGTACAGTTAGAGCATAAACGCAAGTCTGTTAAACACAATACCGATAATGAAAGAAAGTAAACAATGTGCCTTCTGAACAAGGCCATCAACAAGGGTGGCAACTTTGAACGATCCATGAACGTGGACACCAAAATCTCTATTTCCCCCCATACTGCCATTTTCCTGCCTTCAACTCCGTATTTTGCATTAAAATTCGAACTTCCAAAATGAAAGACTTCACACTTTTACAGCTTGAAGTCAATCTGTCATTTCTTATCCCCGGTCTGTATCAAGTCAATGTCCTGTTAGACCTAACAAATATCGCTCCTCACGATCCACCAATCATCATGCCATCGGTAGAATTACTCGCCACATCCTTCCAGTTCGTCATTCATGTATAAACATCACAAAGGTCAGAGGACATTGGTCAGAACCCGATGGAACACGTATGGTCTCTGAGCTCCAGTCTGAATGATTTCCATAACAACCACACTCTATCATCTATGGGTCAGTCAAGCCTGTATCCAGACAGCCATACTTACTTGTATCTCACGACTCCTCACCATCTGAGTGAGCCTACCATGGGAAAACATATCAATAGCATCACTAAAATCAATTTGCACCACATCGACTACTCCATGTTCATCAGTGTGTTTTGTCACATCCACACAGAATTCACTAAGGCTTATGAGACATGATCTGTCCCTCACAAAACCTACTGACGATGTCTCATCAAACTGTGGGTTTCCAAGTGATTATACATCTTTTCTCACAGAATACACTCCAACATTTCACCCACTGGAGACATAATTCTCAAGATTATCCATATTCCATTTCTTAAACAAAGGTATGATTTTTTTTCAGCTTCTACTGATCTGGCACAACTCCAGGGAATTGTAAGGAAGATCATCGCTAACGGCGCAACAATCTCGACCCTTTCTTCCGGTAGTAACCTTTGGGTTTATCCCAACTGGCCCAGGGAACTCCACACTGCTAATTTATTTTATTCTTTCCCTTATTTTAAATTTATCAGCCCATCCTCACTCATATTATCAACTTGTTCGAGCATATTAGCCTGTTCCACGCTGTTCTCAATAAAAATCAAGCTCCGTATGGATACTGAATACTGAAGAAAAATATTCATTAAGTACCTCCCCTACCTCCTCCAACTACAGGCACAAGTTTCCTCCACTGACCGTGTTTGGTCCTGTACTCACTGCGGGCATTTTCCTGCTTCTCACATACATATATAATGCCTTAGGGAATTTCCCAATGCTTCCCACTAAAGCTTTTTTATGTAACTTCTAATGTTCTTGAGTCCAGTTTTAATTCATTTTTGGCTGCCTTGCGACCCTTGATAGACCTGCCTGATCCTTAAATTCTTATACTTTTGGCTGGATTCTTCTAAATGAAGCGCACTACCTGCCTCACTTGCAGCCACTCTTTGCTGTTCCTGGCCAGCGTCAGAGTTTGGGAAATTTCATTGACCAGGTATGACTGCCTCCTGAAACAAAGTATCCAGGTGTTTCTTCAGATCACGGATATGCTGCAGCGTTTGAAACTCAAACTCCAGTTTATCAAATGAACCAGACTTCTTCAAACAACGAACAATTTTGCAGACGTGGTCAATGCAAATCGAAATGTGATCAGCCATCTCCTACATCACTCAGTGACAGCACATGGCCTGCGCAGCCGTCTCTACTTAGTTAATTAAATTGGTAATTAGTTAACCATCGATTAACTTCTTTTTCTCGATTTGGAATGTTTTATTTGTTCAAATCTCGGACAGACTTCCGATCAGCCAATCAGGTCAGATCTCTCTTGTAATGAGCTGAAAGCTCAGTCAATCATGCCATTCACTGTTGAAAGCAGACATGTAAAAGGCAAGAAAGGTCCCATCAAAACCATCGAGAAAAGACTAACGATGGTTTCGGCTTAATCTCCCATTCACTTTCAAAGTAACGAACGCATCATTCCCTGCAAAATGTCAATGAGTTTAAACACAGACTGCATCTCGTTTTCTCCATGTCAATGTTGGCTCCAGCAAACAGCAATCATTCTTAATTCTGAAAAAAAACGAACAATTGACAAACTTTATAATGTTGGCTTTATGCTTCCTAAGTCTGATGAGGAGAGTTAATGTATGAACCCAGTCCTCCTGGATTAAAGATTGGTGCACTTCCTTTGCATCACAGCATCCCTCAGGCTCTTGCCTGTTACTGTGATATCTTTAAGAGCAACACGGTGATGACGATGAATTGGAGACGATTTTCTCCTCAATGATAAGATCAAGCTAAAAGACTGGATATGGAAACAATTGACAGAAACTCTTCCGTTTCAGGATTTGGTTCTCCCACCTTGTTCTTGGATGTTAGAAGCATCCTGAAGAAATTTGGCTAACTTGAGACATTTGGTTGGTTCCTTGGAGTTCGATGTTGTGGCCATCTCGGAGACATGGATAGAGCTGGGACAGGAA
The DNA here is from genome assembly GCF_020745735.1 of Hemiscyllium ocellatum. Classification (NCBI taxonomy): domain Eukaryota; kingdom Metazoa; phylum Chordata; class Chondrichthyes; order Orectolobiformes; family Hemiscylliidae; genus Hemiscyllium; species Hemiscyllium ocellatum. Next base: position 78,952 of record NW_026867540.1, read on the forward strand.
TGCTACATAGTGCGTGGTTCACACGTTTCAGTGAACCAGCAAAAGTGGTAAAAGAGGGGCGGTGTGGCATTGTTAGTCAAGGACAGTTTTACTGAGACAGAAAGGATGGTGATGAGGACTCATCTATTGAGGTAGTATGGGCTGAGTTTAGGAACAGAAAAGGAGTGGTCACCTTATTGGTGTTTTGTGTAGCTGTAAAATGAGTTCCAGAGATGCAGAGGGAAGCAGAACGAAGACGATTCTTGATTGCAGCGAAAGTAACAGGGTAGTTGTTATGGGAGCACATAAATTTCCCAACATTGACTGGAACTACTATCGTTCGACGACTTGAGATGGGTCAGGTTTTGTACTCTTGGGTGTTTTCTGTCGGCCTCGGAAGAGTTTCAGATATGGAGCAGAAAGGATTGCAAAATGTAGTCTGGGCAGGAGCGAAAATAACAGAGTAATTGTCATGAGAGACTACCGTTTACCAAATATTGACCGGAAACGCTTTAGTTGGAGTACTTTTAATGGGTCAGTTTTTTTTTCGTAATTTTAACCGGAGGGTTTAATGACGCAGCCAACAAAAGGCTGGTTTTGATACTGGGTAATGAATCAGGCCGGGTGTTAGATATGAGGTATGGTGAGCACTTTGGTGTAAGTGACCACATTTCATTGACGTTTACTTTAAGGATGGAAAGGGACAGATACGTACTGCAAAGCAATAGTTATAGCTTTGGTAAAAGGAACTATGATGTGTTGAGGCAAGGTTTAGTGACTATATGATGGGGAAATAAACTGCAGGGATAGGCACAATTGAAATGTTGAGCTTATTCAAGGAAAAGCAATAGCAAGACCTTGATAAGTATGCATCGGTCAGGTGTGGAGGAAGTGGTCAAGTGAGGAAACTGTGGCTTACTAAAGAAGTTGAATCTCTGTCAAGTGTAAAAACGAGACACATTAAAGATGAGACGTGAAGGCTTAGTTAGGACACTTGAGAGTTACAAGTTAGCATGCAGTGACCTGAAGAGAATCTAAGTCGAACCAGGAAGGACTTGAGAAATTTTCGGTCGACAAAATCAATGGAAATCACAAAACTTTCTGTTGGTATATCAGTAATAAAATAATGACAAGGTCAGATTAGGGCCAATCAAGTTAAATAGTGGGAAGTTTTGGATGGAGTCTGAACAGATAGAAAAAAGAGCGAAATGACTGTTTTGTCATGATTCACACGGAATAATGCAATGCTGTCGAGGGGAACACTGAGATACAAGGTACAAAATAGATAGACTTTTCCTGAGCCTTGGAGTTAGCCTAATGGGCTGTACTTTTCCAGCGCCACACTTCTCGACTCTAACCTTCAGCATTTCCAGCCATGGCCTTAACTCAGGTTGATCGGGTTGTTAAAGAAAACGTTTAGTTTTTCAGATTTTATTCGCAGACGATTTGAGTTTTGGAGCTATGTGTTGTTGTTTCAGCTGTACACAACACTGTACGGCCATATTATCGGAAGTATGTGAAGCTTTGGAAAGGGGTGCAGAGGATATTTAGCAGGATGTTGCCTAATATCTTAATAAAGTCTTATAAGAAAAGGGTGAGACGTGAGGCTGTTTTTCTTCGCGAGAAGGGGGAAAAGAAGTAACTTCATAGAGTCATACAAGATGATCAGAGCATTAGATAGAGTGAGAGCCTTTTTTTCGTTGAATGGTGATAGCTAGCAAGAAGTGAGATAGCTTTAAATTGAGGTGTGATAGATGTAGGATAGTTGTGACAGGTAGTTTATTTACTCAGAGAGTAGCAAGGACGTGGAAAGACCTGCCTGCAACAGTAGTGAACTCGGCAATATTATGTGGATTGAAATGGTAATTAGATAATCACATGAATGATCGTGAAATAGTGAAGTTCGATGGGCTTTCGAATGGTTTCACTGGCCAGCACAACATCGATGGACGAAGGGCCTGTACTGCACTGTAATTGTCAATGTTCAATATTGAATATTCTACGTTATACATTCAGTGATGTGTGGGGTACTAATCTCGGATCATTTTGGATAGTTAGTCGGTTTGTTAAACATTCATCTCGAAAAAGGACCTTGCCGGTTACAAGGCTCTATTTAATGGTTCAGCGCTCAAGAAAAGCTATATTGTTTTAATGCAAAGACGAAAAATGATGCAGTACTTCACATGTGCTCATGTTTTAAATGCACGGGTTGCAGAATTGAATGTGCACGTCTCCCACAATAGCCATTGTCTGCCTGTACACAATACACTGTTTCCAATGTGCTAAGCATGCAAATTTCTGTTGTCCCGCACGAGAATTGTATTACTGCAGACAATATACATTTTGCACACCTCTGAGTGTTCATATATTAGTTATCTCACACTACATATAGAACTACTGTAGATATTTTATTTATATAGGCAATAAAAATGTTGCATATTTCTGTGCTTCCAAACATTAGCTGGCCTCCACAGTAGTCGTTCCACTGATAGACACCATTCAGCAGCTGAATATTAGCTAATGCCCCAGTATCTGATTTCTCACTGTGTTGAATTAATATTCGTGCAGTTTTTATCTCTTTGCGCATGAGGGGGTATCTCACTGTAACTGTGTGTATGTTTGTGTTGTGTGTGTGTGTGTGTGTGTCTGCATGCAGATGTGTCAGTCAGTGAGTGCAGTCGTGCTTATGTATCTGCTGATATTACTGCCTGTTTGTATGTGTGTCAATTGAGTTGGGTTTGTGTTTATGTGAACGTGAGTGCATATACCTGTGTTAGTTTGTGTGTGTGTGTTACTGTTTGACTCCACAGTGCATATCATGGATTCTATCTGTGTTGTGGTTTCATCAAGTGTTAATGCCAGAATTATCTCTGTCATCAATGTTGTTTAATCATGTGGATCGCTCAGTGGAGGATGAAATCTAGCCTGTTTAAACACCTTGGATTCTTGGGGATGGTGCATCTAGGCATTTCTGATGAACGAACAAAACCAATCCTTTCACTAACTCATGATTCCATCTACATTGAAACAGCGTTCACAAACGTTCTGCAGGACAGATTGAGTGTAAAAAAATCCGAGGCGAGAAAGTTTTGTTCCTTTGGCATTCGGCTCACAAAAGCTTAAAATCCATCACTTGATACTGTGACGATACTGCCTCTTTCACAAGTTGAATTTGTCATTTATTTTTACGTCAAGAGGGTGTCATAAAGGCAGTGGAGCTGGTTGTCATGAATTGGTTACTTTAAAAGAACGGCAGTAGAATTCCCAGTCCTCAGGTTGTGATAGTTCGGACGAGGGGACACTGCTTTAAATTGAGAGATGATCGATATTGGAAAGATGTCAGTGTTGTTTCTTTACTCAGAAAGTAATAGCGATGTGGAGCACACTGCCTACAACAGTAGGAGTCTCGCCGACTTTAAGGACATTTACATAGTCGTTGTAAAATCATATAGGTGAAATGGAATAGTATAAGATAGACAGGCTTCAGATTAGTTCCACCGGTCGACGCAACATTGAGGGCCAAAAGGCCTGGACAGAACTGCAATGCTCTATTTTCTATGTTCCGTGTTCTGTGATGTCTTCGTGATGAAATGGAGTCCATCACATGTTCAGACAATCGAGTAATGAGTGGAAGTTCATCAGTTATATACCAGTGCGTTATCGGAAGAAGTCGTTTTGGATAGTGCACGGACTCCAAATAGCAGGTCATTTACGGGTTCAAAAATCTTAAGATAAAATGATTTAAGATAAAATCATTTTTACTGGCACAGACTGTTCAAGGATTTTGCCAGACATGTCACTTATATCAGTTAATTGAAAACCGCAGAGAGTAATGAAGCTTGCTCTTTGACTACTCATTCCTGTATTTCAATAATATTTCACAAGTGTCTTAATTGATTGCGTAGGACTCCTCCCTGAATTAGAAAGTGGAAAATCAGTATTTTTTAAGAATATGGTATTTGTCCACTAGATTTAAAGAGGCTTTTCCATGCAAAATCACAGCTCAAAATATTGCTTCGGAGTTATTCTTTTCAAACACAGTAATGATTATCCACGACGAATCAGTCCGATCTGGAGAGAAACGTGCATCAGAACTATTCAAGGATGTTATGGACATTTTCCAAATAAAATAATCCAAACCATTGCGTTCGATCCAAGTTGTAGGAAGAGCGACAAATGTACTGGGACTGAGAGAAGCAGCCACATTGAAAAATGCGTTTCTTGTTTCAACCGTGGTCTTGTCAGAACATTTTCTCTGATACAACTCCTGCCTGCAATACCTTCTGCTTGCATTATACATTGACATGATGTATGGTCGTGGGATGTTACAGAGAATGGAATAGTTTTGTTAAGTTGCGATATTGTGTTAATTAAGTTTTCAGTAAGTTATACGAAATCATGTTTTCTTGTGTTCGTGTTTCATTCATAGTGATTTAATAAATTCTGTTTTGTTTAAACCTCTGTGGTTTGACCAGCTGCATCAGTGCTAGATAATCCGCTCTGCATCTATATTTACGAAAAAAATAAGGTTAGTGTGTAGTCTACTTTCTTAAATATTTTGACAAGTTCTGGCGTGGTCCATAATAATATTGACAGCAGTTACTAATGACATGCAGGCATTGCTGCCAGAAGCAACATTCGTTTCCCATCCCTTTCTGCCCTGCGGGCACTTAGAAATGAGTCACATGACAAATGAAAAATTTGATCAGATACGGACCATTGGTTTTCTTCCCGAAAGAATGACAGTAAGTAGATGTTTCCTCTTTTCATTAAACTATTTGAATATGATAACCATTATAAGATTCAATGGTGAATCCACAGAATATGGATTTGCTGGTCGTGTATTGAGAGGGCAGTGAAAGTCCGAGCCATCTATCACCCAGTCATCATACATTTAGTGATCCCTAGGAGTCATGTCTCATGAATAAACAATTCACATCATTTCTGAAACGGTTTATGATTTGTTTGGAATAAATAAAATGGTCTTCCAAACCATCACATGAGAATGGATAAACACTCATAACCTATCCTTGATCAAATCTTAACGGTAGTGCATAGATTGCCTCTTCGGGGATATCCTGCATCTATTGCTTACAGTTCTCTCATCAGTGACCAAAAGAACATTTGTTCAAATCAAATGTGTTGATATCTCATTGGGATTGGTGTGCATGATTTGCTTTGTTGGGCGTTGGGGGAAGTGATTGGGAGATGGCAATTATCAGATATGGTCACCTCTGTCAAGATCTATCTCCCAGCTTCATGGCATCGCAGTTTAACGTCAATACTCAATGCAACTCCACCACCTCGCTGGAGTATGAGCAAGGAGATAATAGGCAGCAGATTCACGACCCACCAACGCTTCCATCTGGAGGGACAAAGTCGTTACATGTATGGGACCATGATACCCGGGAAATTCTTCTTGAAGCAATTTGCTGATCTCACCTGGAAATACGTCGGCAGTTTCTGCACTTTCGCTGGGTTACAAATTCGGGAATTCTCGCCCTCACAGTTTGTTGTGGGTCTGCCTGCAGCGGTTCAAAAAGGATCACAGCCTCAGCAAAACAGGTGGCTCCAAAAATAACGAAACAGGATTAGATTAGATTCCCTACAGTGTGGAAACAGGCCCTTCGGCCCAACAAGTCCACACCGACCCGCCGAAGCGCAACCCACCCATACCCCTACATATACCCCTTACCTAACACTACGGGCAATTTAGCATGGCAAATTCACCTGACCCGCACATCTTTGGACTGTGGGAGGAAACCGGAGCACCTGGAGGAAACCCACGCAGACACGGGGAGAACGTGCAAACTCCACACAGTCAGTCGCCTGAGGCGGGAATTGAACCCAGGTCTCTGGCGCTGTGAGGCAGCAGTGCTAACCACTGTGCCACCCTGGATGTACGGGCAAAGTGCCACAAATAAACAGGAATAAAGGGTTCGTAAGGACAGTGGTGCTGTGGCTTCAGAGGAGTGATTTTATTTGGAATGACATCGAGTCATAGAGTTATAGAGCTGTACAGCGTTGAATCAGTCCCTTCAGTCCAATACGTTCCTACTGATCAGATATCCATAATTAACCTTGAGCCAGTTGCCAATATTTGGCCCCTTTACTTCCAAACACTTCCTATTCATACAACCATACAGATGCCTTTTAAATGCTGTACATCTGCTAGCCTTAACCTCTTTCCCTGGCAGTCCATAAACACAGAACCCTCTGTGTAAAAATGTTGTCATTACGTGCCCTTTTAAATATTTACGCTCCCATCATAAATCTATGCTGTGTAGTTGTGGAATACGAATATTCCAGGAGTGATACAGCTGTTCCCACTCCATTTTGAGATTGTTCTGCACTCTCTCCAAGACAGATTGATCCTGGCACGAGGGACGCAATGCACTAGTCTGACCTCTGGCTTTCGGCTCTTAAACGTCTGTGTGCACCTCTGACTGGAAAAACACTTGTCGCAATTCATCCATCGTCTTGAACCTGGCTTACCTGTCGTTACTGTCGAGCCGGACAGAGTTCCAAACCTTTCGCAGTATACGCTACAGTCCCCAGAGAGTCCATTACTTCATTTATTTGTCAAAACAGGATGCTTGTCTGATATGAGGATAGCCTCAGTAGACTCTTTCACTGCCTGCTTAGTTCTCCTATCTTCCCTGAAACTAAACATTGTACCTGATTGTACGTGCGGTTTTTCTCCCTTCGTGAAATTGTCATACATCACATACCCGGCTGCTCTGAACTCCACACGGCCTCTACGTGCAACTGGAATCGATCAGACTGGACATATTGGGCCAAATAGCCTGTTTCTACATGTAAGAATTGTATGATAAACCATTCTTGTTATATTGTCTCAAATTTGGGAGCAGCAAGACAGAATCACAGCGCATGACCTTAGGGAGACTTCCTTTATCTTTTCGATTAGCAACGCAGGAAGTGGGAGCTCATGTCCTGAATGAAAGGGTGCAGTGAATACCATGTATGAATGTGAAATAATCTGGCTGTGACGCATCATTTGAATGCAACTCCTTGAAGAAACGCTTGTTCAGAACTTCAACAGTCGCGTCTTCTTCAGAAAGCTCTTTACGTTGTTTATTACATATGAAAACGTGCAATTGGATTGTGGGTCAGGCATAAATGACAGACACTTTTGTAAGTTGGTCAATGTTGTTGTGATTATAGGAGGTGGAATTCAGCAAAGTTGTGAGGTAGAGTTTCTGTAGGAAACAGGCGACAGAAAAGGAGAATTCTGAATATTCTGTATAGAGGTTGAAAGGCAGGGTTCATCAAAGACAGGGGATATACTTGGAATTCAGTACACATTGGAATCGCTTACTAAAAATTAGTAGAGAACGGATATGCCAGAGGTAATGGACAAAAGGAATTATGCTGAAGAATTATTTGGGTAGAGACAAACAAACTGCAGATGCTGGAAATCAAAGTAGAGTGGCAAGAAGCAGGGAAAGCCCAGCAAGCCAGGCAGCAACAGGAGGTGGAGAATTCCACATTTCGGTTCTAAAGCGGGTGTGGGTCGTGGATGCTGAAGATAAAGCTCTTTTATCTCCTCCTCCCCTCACACCTACCCCAAGTCCTGCAGAAGAATTAAACCGGGAAAGTCGAATTTCCACCTCCAGATGTTTCCTGGCTTGTTTTGTTCTTCCAACCTCCTGCCTGTCTATTATGCAGAATTTATGACGATGACCGCTTCAATTGTTCATCCTATCAACGATTTATGAGATAATATTACTCAGCTGACAGTTGCAGCTCATTATTCATTCCAGACAAAAATGATGTGTAACTGATAGAAGACATCTTGTGTGACATTCATTTTCTGAGCAGATTCGTTGGCTAGAAGCGGAAATAAAATCAGCCAGAAACAATGGAATGCAGTGATACAATCATAGAGTCCTACACACAGAGACTGTCAGTTATAGCCAAACTGGTCCATTCCGTTCAAAATTTCCATTATCGTTAAACTCATTTCCATGTACTTGTCTCATTGTCAAATAAATATTTCCCATCCGTGTATTTCTTCAAGTGTCTTTTAAGTGGTGTTAATGTAGTCACCTCAAACACTTCCATTGGTTGGTCATTCCACATATGGTCCACAATCTGTGTAAAAAACAGTGGCCATACAGGTTCCCTTTTGTTCTTTCCCCTCTTACCTTAAACTGAATACTTGTAAATTTCATCCAGTTTAATAAAATTTCTTCCGAGAGAAAGGTGGTCAATACTGAATTAAATACTCGATGGGGCCGTCTCCAAAGTACTGTATAACTGGAATGTTTCTTCCAACATCACGACTGAATGTCTTGACTGGTAAAGGTCAGTTTGCCAAAAGCCGTCTGCAACGCCATCTCTACCTGCGAATTCACTCTCAGAGAAACGTACAACTGAACTCCAAGCTCACTCTGTTCTACTATAACCATGAAGCTCCCGACTTGATTTGACGATCGAAAATGCAGGTCCACACGCTTATTGATATTACATTCCATTTGCCATTTCTCGTCCTACTAATACAGCTGCATTTCATGGTCCATGATAACTCCTATTTTCGTGTCAACTGCAACTTATTAAACATGGCTTGGATATCCTCATCCAAATCGTTGTTGTTTACAGAGTAAACACAGAAGAGAAATATTCATTCATGACCTCACCCATATCATGCAGTTCTGCATACATATGTACATTGCGGTTCTGAAGCCATCCTGTTGTCTCTCGAGCTGTTCCTTTGCATTTAATATACTTAATGCACCTCTTGAGATTCACCTGAATCCTATCATCCACGGTTGACATGTGCCTCATTTTCGCCCTCCTAAACTACCGTGCCCCCGATAGAGCATCAGATTCATTTGATCCCAGCTGTTTGTAACTGAACCATACTTCCTTCCTTTTTCTCATTCAAGTCTCAACATCTCTTGTCATCCAGTGTTCTTTATTCCTGTCAATCTTGTCTTTCATTCTTACAGGAACGAATAGATATGTAACTCGAGCTGTCTGACTTTTACAGTCATCCTGTTTTCCAGAGGCCCACTTCCCTGAAAGCAACATATTGCACTCAAGCCGTGCAAGCTCCAAGCCAATTCCATCAAAATTTGCCTGTCCCTGTTTTTGTACTTGAGTCTGTGGGCCGGCTTTGATCAAAACTTCGAATATTTTAAAATAATAGAACTATGGTCCCTGGTACCAGAGCACCTCTTCATCACCTGTACTAACCCATTTCTCAATAGTAGATCAGGTTTTGCCCATTCACAAATTGGAGACCTTAAATATTGCTTGTGAAAACTTTCCTGACAGCAGTTAGCAAGTTTCACCCCATCTAAGCCATGAATTCTCTGGCAGTCCAAGTCTATATTAGGAAAATTAAAATCCTCTCCTATGAGAGCCCCTCTCTCCTGCAAGTGTCCCCGATCTCCTCAGATATTTGTGCCTGTAAGTACCGGTGACTATTTCATTGTTAACGTGAATGCCGTCAAAGGGAATTGGATGCAATGAAATAAAACTACGGAGTGAAAGAGAGCAACAGAAAAAATCCAGAAAGAGAGAGTGGAGACAAATAAATAAATAAAACACAAAAAAGTACGAAAGGAAGCAAGGAAGACAGGACGAAGAAAGAAAGAAATAAAAATGGAAGAAATAAATAAAGACAGAAAAAAGTGAAAGCAAGTTAGGAAGGAAGAAAGAATGACAGAATAAATAAATAAGTAATTACAAGATGGAAGGATGAAAGGAAGAAAGGTTGGAAGGAAGAAAGGGAGAACGACGGGGAAAGAGAAAGAAAGAGAGAACGAATGAGCGAAGGGAAGAACGGAAATAAGAAAGAAAACAGAAAGAAAGAGAGGAAGAAAAAAGCAAGAAGAAACGTAAAAAAAGAACGGAAGGAAGGAAGGAAGAAAAGAAGCAAGGATGGAAAGAAGAAGGAAAGAAAGAAAGAAAAAAGAAAGAAAGTAGAAAGAAAGAAAGAAAAAAGAAAAGCAGAAAGAAAGAATGAATGAAAGAAAGAATAAAAGAAGAAGAAAAGCAACAAAGAAAGAAAGAAAATGAACAGGGAAACAACGAATCGATTTAGAAGAGGGAGAGAGTGATAGAGTATGACGAGCACAGAAACATGCTGTTTGGGAAACTTCCATAGAAAAATATCACCAAGTGATCGCACTGTCGACAGATGAGTCACTAATATTTGTAACCTTTCCACACACATCCTGTTTCATTAAAAAGTACGGGATAAATGCACAAGGATTCAGTGCTCTACCTTCATTGATCAGAGCATGGAGTATAGGAATTGTGATATTATATTATAAGATGAAAGTGATGACTGCAGATTCTGGAAATCAAAGTCGACAGTGTGGTGCTGTAACAGCACAGCAGGTCATGAAGCATCCAAGGAACAGGAAAATCTCAACAAAAGCGCTTCATCAGCATCCTGAATTTCGTAAAGCCACATTTGGAGTACTGTGCATGATTCATTACTTACTGCTCTTGGAACAGTGCTATCAAGCTGAAATGGTAAAGAAAAAATAAAAGGTTCTTAACGAAACTGGACAGATTAATTTTAAAAGAAAAGGCTGAACAGGCTGCCACTGTTTTTTTCCTCTGCTGCACAGAAGGCAGCAGAAAGGTTGGAAGGAAGAAAGGGAGAACGACGGGGATAGAGAAAGAAAGAGAGAACGAATGAGAGAAGGAAAGAACAGAAAAAAAAGAAAGAAAGGAAGAAAAAAGGAAGAAGAAAAGTAAAAGAAACGCAAGGAAGAAAGGAAGGAAGAAGTACACACTCAGGAAATCCTAATGGACAGAGGCAGGGTTAAAGCCAAAGTACTTTCTCGCGAGTAGAGGAGTCCACAGTCGAGGACAAGAAGCTGAAGGGAAAGGACTTTAGAAAAACCTAATAAGCAAACTTGTTTTAAACAGATGCCAGAGTTGTGTCGAGCAAGCTGCCAGATGATTTAATTCGGTGAGAACAACGACAAGTAAAAACCATTTGGACAGGTACACCGGTGAGTCTTTAGAGAGATAATGTTCTGAAGCAGGAAAATGGGACTATGAGTTTCACACAAATGGATGATTTCGGTTCAACAGTCTGTTTCTGTGGTGTGGTTGTGTGACACTAAGATGATGGACGATGTCTGAGGTTGGCACTTCAATGCAGGGACTCAGCATCATCGGCTATGCGCCATGTACTGCTGTTCCTGTCCAGAGGATGATGTACCGCAGACTCCTGCGATACCAGTATAATAATGTGATTGCTTTCAGTCAATTAACATCAAATGTGAGAGCATTGAGAAGCTGCTGGAGACACTGACAATAAAGTTTGCCATCACTCTCACAGTATCGTGTATCAACGACGCAAAGCTGTTGCATGTAAGATGGAAAGCACACACTTCATACACCACGCATCACTGGCAGCGACATGACAATCTGGGAATTATACTGCATGTGGCCTCTTTTGAGTAACACAAGGCAAAATACAAGCGCAAATGAGGGCAAGAATAACAAGATTTGGCAGGCAAATGCTTGGCTGAAGAGTTGATGCGGAGTGCGAGACAGGATTTCAGATTTGTGCAATATTAGGTTCTCTTCTGAGCAAACTTTGAAATGTACGAAAGAGTTGGGTTACACCTGAACTCGAAGGGGACGACTATCCTTGCTGGGAGGTTAGCTAGAGCTGCTGGGGAAGCTTGAAACGGGGTTGGCCGGGGCGAGGGTGTTTGTGAAACGTAGCATCAGGTGAGAAGATTCCTCGCTTGATTGGATGGCAGATGTAACAATCGGAACGACTTTGAGGAACGTTTGCCGAAAAATGGATAAACTATGTGAGTCCACGCAGAAAGGCAGACGAAATCAATGCTGAGACCAAAGCAAAAGTAAGAAAAGAAACAAAAGTAAAATTGGGCGTCTGAAATAGTTCCAAATAAAGGAAGATGGCTAGATTTGATAGCAACAATGAGTAAAACGGCATCATTCACAATGCCTGTAGTATTAACATAAATTCAATAAACTTGTGCGAGTCGGCACAAAGAATTACCATTACAGAATCTTGGTTGCACCAAGGTGATGGCTGGGAACTAAATACCCCAGGGTATCTTGTAAAAAGCAAGGACAGGCAGAACGATGTGAGGTGGTGTCACACTCTTAATTAAGGATGGGATTCGGGCAAAAGGGAGAGACGACACAGATGTAATGAAAAATATGTTGAATCCATTTGGGTGGAGATCAGGAATACTCAGGGATTGAAGTCATCTTCGGAGAATTCTGACGGCGACCCAATAATAATTGATTAATGGCACAGGCAATCAATCAAGAAGTAACTGACTCAAATATGAATGGAACGGCAGCAGTCATGCGGGTGTTCAACATGTACACTGATTGGCCAAATCAAGTCTGTCGAGGCAGTATTAAGATCAGTGAAATTAACACATCCATGATAACAATCTTGAACAGCACGTTACCGAACTGACAAGAGAGCATGAAATCTTAGATCTGGTCTTCTGTAATCAGACAGGAAAACAGAATGATATTTTATTTGGGAATTCTCTCGGAAAAGGTGCGCACAATATGGTCGAACTTCCGACACAAATGAACACTGAAACAATATCACTAAAAACCAGGGTGTTGTGCTTAACGAAGAGATAATATAATGGGATGAGGAAGGAGCTGGTTAAATTGCACGAGGGACACGTTATGTTGTAGTCGATTTGAGTAACAGTTGAGGGAATACAATAAGATCTTTTCACAGCGCTGAAGGCAAGTATACTCCTGTTAGAAACAAGGACAGCAAGGTGGGGGGGATGGGTCAGCATTGGATTGTTGAGTACAGATAAATTCCCTGGGCCAGAAGGCATAGAGAAATGTTTCCTACGGAATGTAAGGAAAGACCGTGTTGCACATTTGGTGAATGTCTTTGCGTCCCCACAATACACCAGAAGTTTGGAGGACGGAAAATTATATTCTCTTGTTCAAGTAAGTGGTTATGGATAACATTGTGTATTGCAGGCCAGCCTGCCTTTCATGTCTGCTGGGAAAATTATAGGAGAGGATTTGAGAGGCAGGATTTATGAATATTTGGAACAACTTAGCTTTATTACACATAGTTTGCATGCCCTTGTGACGGGCACGTCATTCCTCGCAAGAATATTCAATTCTTTGAGCATGCAATAAAACACAATGACGAAGGTCGAGCAGTGTCGGTGATGCATATGCAATTCAGCCAGACGGTTGATGAGGTTCCACATGGTAGGCTCATTGAGAAATTTTGGAGACAAGGGATACAGGGAAATCTAGCTGTCTGGGTGCAAAATTGACCAGGTCATAGAAGACAGCCATTCGTCATGTTCTATGGCTGTTGAGTATTCAGCCGTGTGCACGGTGATCTTTAATGTTTCAAAGAGATCGGTTCTGGGACCTCTGTTTTTATTCTGATTTGTATAAATGTCTTGAATGAGTAAATGGAAAGGTACATCAGTAATTTTGCGGATGACATTAAAGTTGTTGGCATTGTGGCTAATATGGAGTGCTGTTGTAGATTGCAACAGGACATTGACAGAATGCAGATGTGGTTGAGAATTGGAAGACTGTGTTTAACTTGGAAACATGTGGAGTGATTCATTTTGATAGTTCGAACTGGAATGTAGCTTGCAGGGTTGAATCTTAGATTCTTGGCTTGTGGAGGAGAAGATTAATCTTGGGATCCACATCCATAGGTCCCACAACGTTTCCCTTCAAATTGATAGGGTTGTTAGCAAGGCATATGGTGTGTTGGTTTCTTTAGCTGAGGGATTAACTTTAAGAGCCGCAAGGTTACGCTGGAGCTCCATAAAACTCTGGTTTGTCTATACTTGCAATATGGTGTTCAGTGGCGGTCTCCTCATCATCGGAAGGATATGGAAACTTAAGAGAGAGTGCAGAGGAGATTTACCAGGATGCTCCCTGGAATGGAGGGCATGTAATAAGAGGAACGTTTGAGAGAGATGCACAAGATGATGACCTTCATAAATCGAAAGAATAGTCAGAGATATTCAATTTCCCAGTTCGAAAATGGCAATCACAAGTTGGCATAATTTTAACTTGATTGGAAAAATGGTATAGCATAGATATGAGATATTTGTTCTTTACACAGAGTGCGGTGGATGCGTAAAATGCACTTCCAGCAGTGGCAGTAGAGTCAGGTACATTCGGGACATTGGAGCAAATTTGCACAGGCGTATGGATAATCGTAAAATGTACGGTATGTAGAGTTATCGACCAGAACAGACTGCAATAAAACATTTCAAGAAATAAGCTCAAAACTGTAACTTTGCTCGTTGTTTTAAGTGGGTGTACCACAGATATCGCAGAAGTGATACAGATGGTTGAATCACTTAGTTTGAACAAAACCATATTTACTTCGAACGTTATTGATTGAAACACGAATAAAAACACATAATGCACTATCCAAAACCCAACAGATCACCTCAACTTAATGACGATGGCAAAAATAATTGCAACAACCCCCATAAATAGTCCTTATTACAAAAGATGCAATGGAGTGCAGGGTATTACAGGAGAGATGTCAGAGAAATATTCAGCAAAATCAGACATATTTGGGTCCATTAGCTTGCAAAATCTGCCCAATCGACTGCTTTCAGTGAATAGCCAGATTGACAAAAATAAGTAAAACCTGAGAAAAATGCTGATCTACAGAAACGGACGTCCGTCTTTCATTGTAGAAGTGTTCTTTTTTTTATCTTGATAACCATTTGCCATGAGGCAGCATTTGTGTGCGATAATCAAATTGATCCAAAAATCTTTCAAACTTGGATGCTTTTAAGTCTGTGTTTTTTACGACCACTCTGAAATAAAAAAAAGCCAAGGACAGATTGGAGGTTATTGGGCTAGTGTAGGTTAGGTAGGCTTCGGTCAACACAACATCGATGGCCGAAGGGCCTGTACTGCGCTGTATTTTTCTATGTTCTATGTTCTAAACATGGATTTAAAAGAAGGCAGTCAACTAACAGCTCGGGCTTACAAAGTAGCCAAGAGTACTGTAGTAGGATACGGGAAGATTGGTTAAAATAAATTAAAAAGCAACAAAATAACAGCACGAAGCAAGCAATAAGGAAAGGAAAGATAGACGATAAATGCAAGCTAACACAGAGTAAAATATCAAGTAGGAAACGTTTTTATAAGTATGAAAACATAAAAGGCTGGCTAAAGTTGAGTTTGGGCCGTTGCAGGATGCGAAAGGGGAATGAACGTTGGACAATGATGAAACGAGCAAGGCCTTGAATAGCTATTTTCTGTCAGCCTTCACAGTGCAGAATATGTTTCACATGCCAAAGAATAATGTTAAGTATATGATGGGAGATCAGGTTATCAATTCAAATGTTCTCACTATAGGAGTAAAGTTCAGCAAACGTGAGGGTCGCACGATCGTTAAGTCCCTTAAAATCCATTCAGGTTGCTGAAAGGAATGGCGGAAATGTAGTGTTCATTTGCCAGATTCGCAGGCTGCTCGCGGTGAACTGTAAGTCAGCGAATGGCATGTTGCTGTTTAAAAAATGTGAGTAGGCAAAAGGCAGGTAAATTAAAGGCGGTTAGCTTAGCATTTTAGAACTAAGAATCTCGACAATGTGTAAACAGGCCCTTAGGCCCAACATGTCCACTCGACCCTCCGAAGAGAAACCCGCCTAGCTCCACTGCCTTACCCTATTGCCTGATATTTATCCATGACTAATGCATTTAATCTACAGCCCTTGAACATATGGACAATTCAGCTCGGCTTATTCCCCTAACCTGTACCTTTTGGAATTCTGGAAGAAAACCAGCGAACCTAGATGAAGCCCTCGTAGACACAGTGAGAATGTGCAAACTGCATGCAGAAAGTCCGAATCCAGGTCCCTCGTTTTGTGCGGCAGCAGTGCTAACGACTGCGTGATCGTGCTTCCTCACACACATAATCTGCAACTGTGAACCCATGACTTGCAAATCCCAAAGACCCACCTCGTCAGTGTGAGGAGTTAAACTCCGACCTTGGCATTATTAACACTACTCTCTAACTATCTGAGCTAAATCTCCTCCCTATTTTTACTTGGGAAAAAGTTGGAGTGCCTTATTTAACAGGAAATAGTGAGACATCTGGGAAAAGGGTCCATCAGGCAGAACGTAGCATCAATACAAGAAGGGAAGGTCATTCGTGACACGTCTACTCGAAGTTCTTTAAGGATGTAACAAAGACGGTGGATAAAGGAGAACAGTTGGATGCTGTCACCTTGGACAAGCACACGGCGTTTAATAAGATGCTGCATAAAGTATCCATTCATAAGTTACGAATGCATGGAGTTGTGGGGAATTTACAAACATGGATGGAAGATTTGTCCATCAACAGAGAGCAGAGAGGTGCAGCAAATGTTATTCTCAATGATTGGAGAACAGTCTTCACCAGGCTGTCGCAGAAATCAGTGGTCAGGCCAAAACTGTTCATTGTATACATAAATGATGTGGAAGTGTATATCGAGTGTAATGTATCCAACTTTGCTCATGACACTAAATTGAATGGAATAGCAAACTGTGCAGAGGATGTGGTGGGACTGCAGAGAGATTTCGATTAAGTGAGTGGGCCAGGGTTTAGCATGTGGATACAATATTGGTGAAAGTAACGTTATTTTCTTTGAAGTAATAATAGTAAACCAGCGCTTTATTTAAATTGTGAATGATTGAAGCATACTGCTGTGCGTAGCGACTTAGAGGTGATTGTACATGAGTCCCCAAAAGATGATTAGCAGAAAACAACAGGTAATCAGGAAGACAAACGAAATATTGGAATCGTTGCTAGAGGGGGCTTCTGCTGCAATTGCACACAGAGATGGTGAGGCCGCACTCTCAATATTTTCTGCAGTTCTGGTCTCATTATTTGAGGAAGGATATATTGGCCTTGGAGGCTTTCCAAAGGAGGTTCACCAGACTGATTCCAGAGATCAGAGGGTCACCCTATTAGGGAAGGTTGAGCCACCTTGGGCAGTACTCGCACTAATTTAGATGGAAGAGATGGGACCTTACAGAAACATATCAAGTTATAGAAGGGATTGTTAAGAATAAGGTAAGAAAATTGTTTCCGCTGGTGGGTGAGACGAGAACTCGATACAGGGCCTCAAGGCTAGGGGGAGTAAAATTTAAGAAAGTGAAGGGGACAACACGAGGATGCTGTAGACGCAGCTTCGTCTATGAGAAAAAGATAAATGATAATTTTAAAAAAGCTTGTTTTTTAAATTTGCTGATAACGTCAACTAAATCTTTGGAAACGGCAAGAATTCAATTGCAGACGAGGCAGCATAAAGACGAAAATGATATGATACTATAGAATTACAGTTAAAAGCCGATTATAAAGACAATGAGACAAAAGAATGAGCCGAAGCAAGAGGTAAAACTTGAGAAGGGTGAAAAACAGAGACGAAAAGTCGAAATAGAGACACCTTGAAATGAAGGAATTGGCTTAAAAGATTGTAAGGTAAGGTAGGAAGGACACATCGTGAGGAAGACAGTGAGGATGAGCAAACCCACCGTGTTGAAAGGCCTGGTCGGATTCGGTCTAGATATATCCAAGCATTGTCAGAATTTGATAGAAAGGAAGCAGAAGTCTTCTTCATTTCATTTGAGAAAACGACTAAAACAGTACAGTGGCCAGTGACTATGGTGCTTCGTCGATCCAATCAGAACTGGTAGGTAGATCTCATAAGGTATTATTACAGGAGTATCTTGAGAGACTGTGGAAGCGAAGGAAGCTCTCTTAAGTGCACATGAGCTAGAGGCAGAAATAAAAAGAGACCATATCTGAATCTAAGGAGGGACCAGGTTAAACATACATTGAATGTGAAAGGAACAAGCAAAACAATGCTGACAGATGAGTACAGACATTAAAATATTTCATATATGTAACTCTATTAGGGAGCCGACAGTTTAGGAGCCATTGAAATATTTACATCCAGAAGCAGTGAAAACTCAAGCGGAAGAGCAGAGTGACAGCGGCAGCATGAGCAGTTAAAATGGCTGAATATTACGGACTGGTTTATGAATTATGGCTTTGTTTGGGTGTGCTGTCAAGAAGTGACGCGGGGACGAGAGTTCATAATTCTGGTGTCGAGGAAATTAGATCGTCTGAAATTTTGAGACTTGTTTCAAGGAACGTCTTTTTTTTCGTGAAAGGCTGCCACAGGCTTACACACACACACACACACACACACACACACACACACACACACACACACACACACACACACACACACACACACACACACATGCAGACACTCCCGAAGACATACACATTCCTACAGACACACACACTCGCACACTCATACATGCACCTTCTCACACACTTAGAGCCCTCTCCACTCAAATATTCTCTCTCACAGACACTCACAACTGTGCCCCCAAACAAACCCACATGCACATCTTTCCATATATGTGTGTGAGGTGAATTTGCATTTGCAGAGTTACATTGTACTTTGCTCAAAAACTGCATGAATCTATGGAAGATTCTGTGAATTCATTTTTTAAGATTAGAATCAGTCTAAACATTATGGCACAGATAGCAGCACAATACATTATCTGTGTTGACACCAATTGTTAAAGTTCACTAGAGAATGTAACTTCCAAAAAAAGGTTTGTGATGTACACATGAAACAAGTGAAATTAATATGGTAATTCTAACAAATGAGAGACTAAACAAACAATCAAGGTATTTTTCAATGTATAATTTCTTTTACATCACACTGTCAATGTTTGCTATAAATTCTTTGTCTTACAATCGAGTACTCCGCAATCACCCGATGAAGGACCAGCTCTCCGATAGCTCGTGCTTCTATTTAAACCTGTTGAACTAAAATCTAGTGTTATGTGATTTTTAACAATCTATCTATGCCTTTCAGCATCTTTTACACGGCTATCAGGACTCCTCTCAACCTTATTCACTTCAATTATGAAAGAGCTATCACCCTCAACCTTTTTTCCACAAGACATTCCCTCCAGTCCAGGCAGCATTCTTGTAAATCTACTGTGCATTCACTGTAAACCTTCCACAGCTTTCTTGTAATGATGCGACCAGAAAGGAACACAATATTCCAAGAGTCGTCTAACTAGGCCTCTGTAGGGCTGCAGCATAATCAATGGTTCTTCATCCCAATTACTCCTATCTTGAAAGCTAACCCACTGTGCGTTTTTTTCATAACCCTATCCCCCTGCGTGGAAACGTTGAGGGATGTATTAACATGAACCCCGAGTTATCCCTGTTTCTCCACACTTCCAACAATCCTGCCTTTAACCATGTAATCTGCATTTAAATTCCACCTACAAAAACGAATTACGTCACAGTTTTCTAGGTTGAAATCCATCTGCCACTTAGCAGGGGAACTCTGTGTAGTTGCAACCTAAAGCATCTCTCCACATTATTCACAACTCCACCAACCATCGTGTCATCAACAGACTGACTAATGCACCCTTTCACCTTCTCATCCAAACCATCTATAAAAATCAGACACAGCAAAGATCCCAGAACTGATCCCAGCAGAACTCTGAGATCCACGCTGAATACTTTCATCAAGCACCATCCTCTGTCTTTTTAAGGGCCAACCAATTCTGTGTCAAGGTAGAGAGGTTTGCATGTTTCCAATACCATCGTATTTTCTGACTGAGGCTACCATGGGGAACCTCATCAAACGCCATATTAAAATCTATGTTTAATGCGTCAACTGCTCTGCCTCCATGAACATGTTTTGTCACATTCGCAAAATATTTATTAAGTTTTGTGAGGCGTGACCCGGCCCGCACAACGTGGTTGTAGCAATGTCTAATCATATATGGTTTTCGAAGTAATCACATTCCTGTCTCTAAGAATCATCTCCAATAATTTGCCCACCACTGCCTTTAGACTAGCTGGTCTGTTATTCCTAGAAATATACCTATCCTCCTTTTTTCAACAAATGAATCACTTTTTCCACCCTCCAAACATTTGGAACAACGCCAGTTGCCAGTCGCCAAAGCAGCAGAAACCACTTTCTAAGCTTTTACTGGTAACCTATGGAATATTCCATCTGACTCATATTATTTAACAATTCTTACTTATTTCAAAATTTTCAATCCATCCTCCTTCCGAACTTCAACCTATTGCAGCATATCATTCTATTTCATGGTGTCCTCAGAAACGTCAATGCTCTTGCAGGAGCGAATACTGAAGTAAAGTATTCGTTATGGATGTCCTCTATGTCCTCTGACTTCAGGCGCAAGTTCCCTTCACTATCCGTGACCGACGCTACAGTTATTCTGGCCGTCGTCTTGTTCCTCACATAAGTGTAGAACGCTTTCGGGTTTTCTTAAATCTACCAGTTAAATATTTTGTTTTTTTCACCTTATATCTCTCATCAGTCCGCTCTTCTATTCCTTCCTGGCTGACTTTTAACCGTCTAAAGGCCTGTCTGATACTCGCCTCCTCAAGCTTAAGTCAGCTTCCTTCTTCCTCTTGACAAGATGTTTCACATTCCTTGTCAACCAAGGCTCTTTCAAACTACGATCTCTTCCTTGCGTCAGTGTGACAAACGTGTGCAGCACTATTACTCGGTGCATCTTAACATTTCTGTTGTGCAGTTCCCTGAGAACATCTGTTTCCAAATTTAGGCGCCAAGTTCCTGCCGAATGGCATTGTATTTCCCCATTCACAATGAAATAAATTCCATGCGGTCTGCTCCTAACATTATCCATGGATACAGTAAAGATCATAGATTTGTGACCAGTATTATTGGAATGCTCTACTACTGAGAGATCTGATAGCTGGCAGTGTTTGTTGCCAAGCACCAAATCCAATGTAGCCTCCCGTCTCACAGGTCTATCGGCTTATTGCGTCAGAAAACCTCCCTGAAGTCACGTGACAAAACTGCTCCATTTGAACGATGTGAACTAAGGAGGATATAGTCTAATTGCAGAAGTTAATGTTAACTATGGCAACAATCATGTTACTTGTGAACTTTTCAAATATCTTTCCCCCAATCTTCTCCTCCGTGCCTCCGTTGTGATGGTGGGGGTTTGGGTGGCGGGGCTAAAGAAGTCTCCCAATATAGTGATTGCTCCTTTCCCGTTTCTGACTTCCACCCGTACATACTATGCAGACAAATCCACTTTGAAGATCTACCTTTCTTCAGCTATGATGCTATTCCTGATTAACAATGCACTTCTCCAACTCTTCTAACTCCCCGCAATGCCATTCGAAACATCTAAGCCCTGAACATCCAACAACCTTTCCTGCCACAGTGATATCCAGATTTCCGTATATTGTTGTGATGACAGATTCCTTCAGTACTGAACTCATGCTCTTTCGAGGTTTCGACGGTACCTTTTCTTCTCTGATGTCAGCAAGATCAATTTGCCCCACATTGAAACACGTATAGTATCATAGAGTACTGCACTGCAGGAAGCTCAATCTTAAAACGTGCATAAATTTTAATTCTGAGCCATGTTTGAAGAGAAAATTATTAATGTTAACAGTTGAACACAGTAGAGCATCGACCTGTGGGCGCATTGAGAGCTACATAACGAGAACAAATTAAATTGATGCTTCTCCATTCGAAGTCAATTAATTGAGTTCACAACAAAACAGTGTGCTTGAAGTGCTGACTAAAACACTTTGTGAAGACCAGAA
Source organism: Hemiscyllium ocellatum (assembly GCF_020745735.1). NCBI lineage: Eukaryota > Metazoa > Chordata > Chondrichthyes > Orectolobiformes > Hemiscylliidae > Hemiscyllium > Hemiscyllium ocellatum. Next base: position 100,589 of record NW_026867540.1, read on the forward strand.
TTGTATGCAGAGCTCCCCTGGCGCATTTGATTGGGAATTGAGCAAGGTCTTTCCAATATGAAAGATCTGAGAGGGGAGATAGTGAGCCTCTCGAGCAGTTTCCCTTCAGGGAGTGAGAAGTTGTTGGAAACTTTTGCGTGATTAAAGTTGGACTGATCTCCAGGTGCGAAATTCAGTTACGTTTTTAATCAAAGAGTCATTGTGATTTTGAAGGTGCTGCCTGGGAGAGTGATGGAGGTAGACTGCATAAGAGATTTCAAAATAATGGATTTCAGCAAGGTTTTTGATCAGGTTCGCCATACCAGGCTCATTTAGGAAATAAGGAAGTAGGGGATAGAGGGAAATTTAACTGTCCAGATAAATAATTGGCTGGTTTTTAGAATGCAGTGGATGGTAATTGTTGGTAAATTTTTAGCCTGTATCACGGTGACCAGTAATTTTATACAACTGGGCGGAACTGGGTATTGCAGACGCTGAAGATGAGAGTCAAGTTCAGAGTGATGCTGGAAAAGCACAGCAGTTCAACCAACATTCGAAGAGCAGGAAAATTAACGTTCACCCAAAATCCATTCATCAGGAATCCAGATGAAGGGCTTTTGCTCGAAAAGTCGATTTTCCTGTTTCTCGGATGCCTACTGACATGCTATACTTTTCTAGCACCACTCTCATCTTGACCAATGGTTTTCCACAGGGATGTGTTCTGAGACCTCTGCTTTTTTCGATTGAAATGCATGGAGTTAATGAATAAACGCAAAGTTTGGTTAATCATTTTTCTGGTGACATGAAGATTGGTGGAGTTGTGAATGGTATGCAGCGCTTTGTAGGTTGCAACAGGACATTGACAAGATGCGGAGCTGAGCTGAGAAGTTGGAAATCGAAGGTCACATTGAAATGCATATTACAGCGTTAACAGAGGGATCTTTGAGTTCACTTCTATTGGTCTCTCAAACTTGCCACCGACGTTGATCGTGTTGTTAAGATATTGCACAGTGTGTTGCCTTTCATTAGAAGGGAGATTGAGTTTAAGTGCGGTGAGGTTATGCTTCAGCTCTATAGAGACCTTGTTAGACGACTTTTCAAATATTGTGTTCTGATCTGGTTGCCTCATTACAGAAAGGGTGTGGAAGCATCTGAATAGGTGCAGAGGAGATGCACCAGAATGCTGGCTGGAGTGGAGGGCATGTCTTATGGAGAAAGTTTGCGGGAGTTCGGGTTTTTCTCATTGGAGAGAAAAAGTATGAAATGTGATTTGATGCAGATTTGCAAGATGATGAGAGGCATAGATATAGTGAATAGCCAGAGACGATTTTCCAGTGTGGAAAGTGCTATCAGGAGGGGGCATAATCTTAAATTGATTGCAGAAAGGTTTCGGAGTGATGTCAGAGTTACGACTTTTACACAGAGAATTGTGGGTGCGTGGAATGCACTGCCAGCAGTGGTAGCAAAGTCAAATACATTAGGGACATTTAAGTGAACTAGATTGGTATATGGATGACAGGAAAATGTACGATATGTAGTTTGGTTTGATCCTGGAGGAGAATAAAAGGTTGTGACAACATTGAGGGCCGAAGAGCATGTTCTGTGTCGTAACTGTACTCTGTTCTTTGTAAATTTAGAAATATATGTAAAAGGGGCGAATGCAGAGGGGTATGAAAATAAGGATGTAGAATCGACCAAGCTAAGCAGATGTCACATGAGCCAGAAAAGACAAAATTTGTCAAATGGCCTTCTCCTGCATTGTAAATTTCTATGGTTCTGAATACGACTGGCAGGGGTTCAAATCCTGTTCGAAAACGAATGGTTTCAAGACCGGTTGGAAAGGACGATACAAAGGTGGTTACTGTTATAAAGGAGATATTCACGCTTAGAGTACAGACATCTTGAGGCACGAACACCAATATAGGATCAAAAATATAGCATTAATTGCAGCAATCCAGACGTGAAAGAACTTCGATGTCGCAAAGATTTTCAACCTTGCAGAAATTAAATCAGAAACCGGAGCAGTGATGTGGACCAACTTAGCTCATCTAGTTAGCTGTACTATTTAATGAGATCATGGCAGATCTCATCATCTGCAACTGCACTTTCCCGCCTTTTTCTGAAAATTTATCGCTTCCTTTATGATTAAAAATCTGTTTGCGATACCCTTCAATGAACTGAGTGAGGCAGCCTCGACAGCGCTCTGCAGTGAAGAATTCCACACATTCAATTCTCTCGAAACGTAAAGGTCTCTCCTTTATCTGTGAGTGTCGACTCAGCTACCTTTTATTCTGAGATGATGTCCTCCGAACTTAAAATTTCGCAGAGGGGCAAGCAAACTCTCCCCATCAAGTCCTCTCAGTATCTGTCATGATTTAATACGCTTCCCTTGCATTCTACTAAATTCCAACAAGTATGTTCCCAAAGTACTCAACCTTTCTTTCAATACATTTCGAGCATAAGCGACATCAGCCTCATGGCCTTTCTCTGGGCAGCACCCAATGTCAGTTTGTCGTTCCTCAGATAATGGGCCCAAGAATGGTTAAAGTATTTCAATTCTTCTCTGACAGGAATCTTTCTTCATCGAACGTGTATGGTGGAACCTTATACATTTTCAGAAAACACTCCTGATTTTTATCTTCCATTCGTTTCGAAGTTGGAGATGAGTACGACCAAGAGTGTTCAGAGATGTTGTTCCACAGCTCTGGTGCAGGTAAGACTTGAATCAATCCTTCCATCTCCGAGCTAGGGACATTACCATTGCACATGTTTCAGGTACAGCATGCTGATAGGACATCTGGGAGACCTTCTTCATCAACATTGTTTGCAATATGAAAGAATGCAAGCGTACAATTTTAGACAGACTGAGAATTTTGATTAACAGCTTTCTGAGTCGAATCATTTTCCCTGCCAAGATTGCGGACAATAGGATGGGCCGATTGAACAACACGGCAGGCACTGATCCAACGATGTTTCCCCTGTTTTGCGATGTGGAAATATACAAATCTCTGCAGGCAAGATGAACTGTGCAAGATCACTGACGTAGGTCTGAGAAACAGAATAACAAACCTGAAATATTGGGCTTCTTATTACGATCTCACAGCATGCATTGGTTGCATCAGACATGGATACAATCGCGATTGGCTACACTTTGGATTCCATTAAGATATAGAACGCTAACGGAGACAAGCAACAACTGGAATCAAGTATTAAAACAGTTTCCTGGGCGTTTACATTACGAAACGGACAAGAGAAGTTCGCCTGAGCAATGTTTGAACTGATGAACATCGAAATGGATTTTTAATAGGATCAGGAAAAGTTGTATCAACCCTCGAGCTCCCTCAATCATTTAATAAGCTCATCACTGATAATTGGATGATTCGATTGACATGCATTTGTCGAATTGTTGATGCACTTTTGTAACAAAAGCAAAAAAAAAACGCCTGTCTCAAATTTAAATTTAAATTTAAATTTAGCATCGACTAGTAATTGAGGAAGAGATTTCGATTCCTCCACTACTGCATAGAAATGCTTAACATGATCTCTTTTAACTGACATGGCACTAATTTCTACACTATAACATGGCATCACTGAGGCAAGCATTTCTTGCTCGTCCCGAGTTGCCCCTGAGAAGTTGGTGGTGAGCTGAAATCTTGAGCCGCTAGTTTGCATGCTGTGGTAGCGCAACAATGTACTTATGGACAGAATTCCAGGGTATTGTTACAGCACAGTTTTGACTTCAACATCAATCTGTGGAAATAATATATTTTTAATACACCTGCTTTTGATTTTCGTAATGTCCTGAGTGATAAAAAAAATCTACAGTATGAAATCAGACCAATAGATTGCACACTGTCCCACCTATCCCGAGAAAACTCTATTCTCCATGACAGGCCCACTTCGTCTGCGCATGCTTGGACTCCATTGGCAACCTCAACACAGTCAATCCACTGTGGGATGAAATCGGAACACCCGACGTAAACAAACACAGACACAGCGCGAACGTACACCTTCCACACAGATAGATGCCCGTGGATGGAATTGACCACGGGGACTTGGCATTCTGAGGCAGAGTGCTAACGAATGAGCCACCATGCTTGCAAACACATTACTCAAACCAGTAAATTATACAGAATAAGCCTCGTCTTCATTAATCTCTCGTGAGAACGGAACCTATGAAAGTCCACGTTTATTGCTTGTAATCATGTACTAAAATCCCTCCAGGACCAAATCCTCCTTCCTGAGGTCTGGAACTGAAATCTGCTCACAGCACGTTCCGCGAGTTATGATCTAGGAACTCATTTTCTCTGTACTTCTTTTTCTTCTCAATGCTTCATAATGCTTCTCAATGATAATGGGGTTTCTGCCTCCACCATTCATACAGGTTTGAAGTTCAGGGTCACAGCGTCTTCTGACTGAAATAAATCCCGCGTCCCGTCGAAATCTTCCACGCCTTACTGTAAATCTATGCATCAGGTCAATCATCTCTCCGTCAAAGCGAATAATTCCGTCCTGTCTACTCTGTCTATTCCTCTCTTCAAACCTCCCAGTCATGCCCTCTGTCAACTTTCTCTGTTGTGCAGCAAACAACTGCAGTTTGTTCGGTCTCCTTTTATAACTGAAACCCTTCAGCTTAGGCAACGTGCTGGTCAATCTGCTCTTCCCCCGAATGCGCCTCTCTTTGCCTGCATCTACTTGATATCATGTAGATGAAGTGCACCATGTTCTCACTGTGGTTGAACAATGCTTTATGCTATTCCAGCAGAAACATCCTCAGCTGCATCAGGACTGACTCAGATCTTTGGTCAAGCCTCCAAAGTACAGTCGGAACTTGGAATAGAGCCCTAATCAGGGGATAAGCAAAACATTGTCCTTGCAACTTGGAGACCCGTTTGCACTGCAGCTTGCCAATGGCTCAGGGCTGGACTGCATTCCTAACTTTACCTCCTGACCCTCATTTCCCTAACCCATCTTTATAATTGTTATGAAGTGGAAAACAAAAAGATTCACTGTAAAGTAAATTGTGTTTTCGAAATGTTGTGAAAATATTAAGTGCAGGCCCAGCTGCCATATTGGAAAGGTTGGGAAGTAGGCTGTTCCAACATAGAAACACAAAACAATTGACTTTTAAATTGAGACATGAGTCTCTGTTACTGATTTGACACGAATTCAAATGTAATCAATAAATTTACGTTGTGGCCCGGATGCTAAACCACAGACGAGGTTGAATTTATTGTTTAGACATCATCTGACCAATGGCATGGAATGATGTTGGTGGATATAAAAACTGCGCATTTTGAACATTTGGTCAGGAAGCAAATGCGACCCATTCGCCTAAAAATTGTCATAGAGCTGGAGTGCTAACTTCTCAACAAAAATCTTGCTCTCAATGAATTAGATGATACTTTCTGTCAAAAGCAGCTCTTCCTGTCGAAACCCTTGCCATGATAAAAAATAGAAGAGGACACAGGGAGATCGGCCACGGAGGACTGAATACAGTGGAGAACACAGAGACTGTGTGGACTTGAGATTAATTTAATCTAATGTTAAAAAGCATAGAATATAAGAACACAAGGTAAAAGAGCTGGTGAGGCCCTGTGGTTCCTCGAGCTTGCTCTGTCATTCAATAAGGTCATATCTGATCTATTCGTGTCCTCAGCCCCAATTACACCCGACTCACCAACACAAATAATTCCTTTATTTAAAAACAAATAACCAAATCTTTTAAAATATTTACTGAGGGTACCACAACTACTTCATTTGCGAGGGAATTCCATAAGTTGACAACACTTTGGATGAAGAAATGCTTTCTCAATTCAGTCCGAAATTTGGTCCCTCATTTGTTGATGATCTGCCCTCTTGTCCTAATTTCACTTGTCATTAGAAACATCTTCTCTCCCTCTATCTAAACTATTACCTTCATAATTCGATATCTTTCCGTATGATCCCCACTTAATCTTGTAAAACCCAGTGAATATAATCCCAATCTATTCAGTGTCTCCTCATAAACCAAACTCAATCTCTCCTTATTCGTGTGTTTTGGAACGGCATGTTAAAAGGATTTTGTTCAGTTCGGGGAGAGTGTTCAGTTAGTTGATAGTTTTGTACAGTGTTCTGTTAAGAACATATATTGTTATTTATCTTCAAATAGTGGGGATTAAGCATTATCTTTCATTGAAAGGGTTGGGGCTTTGGGGGAACTTAGCTGGGAATGCGATAGGTAAATAAAGGTGGGAGTGAAATTAATACACTGGGGAGGAAGTCTGAGCAGATAGGTGGGAAGGAAAACGGGCAAGTAGGACGGATCAACAGGGCAGTGCTGAGTTAGACTTTTGGGACTGGGATAAGGTGGGGGAAGAGTAAGTGGGGAAATTAGTGAAATCCACATTGATCCCGTGTGGTTGGAGGGTCGCAATGCGCAAGAACAGGCATTCTTCCTCATGGCGTGCACTGGATAGGGTTTGGCGATTGAGGAAACTGCAGACATCTTTCCTTGGAAGAGCGTGAGGGTAATTTGAAATGTTCAGCTACAGGGCAGTGGAGTTGATTAGTGCAGTTGTTTCAGATATGTTCCCTGAAATGATCCACAATTTGCTTTCGTGTCTCCCCAATGTTGAGGAGACCACGTCAGGTGCAATGAATGCAGTATTTGACATTTGTGGAAGAACAGGTAAATCTCTGCCGGATGTGGAAGGAACGGAGCTTCCTCCATACATAAGTACTTTGAGAAGCACTGCAGGCACCTTTATTGAACTATATAACATTATTGAGGGGCTTGACAGGCGAAATGCAAAAAAAATTGTAAGACCTTATAGGAGAGTCCAGAACCAGAGAGCACTATTTCAGAAAATAAATGTCACCCATTTATGGCCGAGGAGGAATGCTGACATGGGCACATGGACACATAATGGTCGCTGAGCCATAAGTTGGTCACGGAACTCAGAAGACGCTGAGCAATTATTTGGAAAAGTACAGTGAAGCATGCATAGATACTGCCTGAGGCCAAGAAGATAGCAGCACAACAGACACAGAACATAAATGCTCAGTTTAAGGTGGATTGGGAGAGACTACACATCAGTGAGGAGTCCTGTCCGCTGAAGTGTCTGAGACCATCCACCACCTTCAATAGAAATGTTAACTACATAAGACTAATTGTTATGCAATGTTACTGCCTTGGATTTGCAGGAATGGAAAACGATCTTACTTCCCTGGGAAAAAAAATGATTACAAACAATTACTTAGCTGACAGCCGTGCTGCCGGACGTCTCTCTCTGCTCGGAGATCCAGTTTCGATGCACGATAAACTCTACTGTTGAACCCCGATTCTTACGCCGAGACAGATGATTTTACCCATGACAATCCCATTCTCTCGCAAGAATGTCCTAGTTGAAAAAGGGACACCAAAACAAATCACAATTCACCAGTCATGGTCTCACCGATGTGCTATATCACTTCAGGCATCACTACCTCAAACCTTCAATCTTCTTGCGCTAAATGCCAGTCTTCAATTTACATTCCTTATGTCTTACTCCAAGTCAAGCAATCAGAATACAATTGATTTATAATGAGCCACAGATTCCAATCAGCTTGAGAAAGAGGGTCATGCAGGATGGTGACTGTTTCGGCTTCAGAGCCAAATATCTCATGAGAACCGTTGCAAAATTCGGGACAAATGATTGGGTTACCAAACCTCAGGTGAGTTGATAACTTGAGAGGACAGTGTTTCCATGAGTTTTAATGAGTTTGAGCAAGGTCCTGAACATTCTGTCTCCAAACCTGTCGAAGACATAGCAATAGGTGGAATTGTTCTTGAGGAGAGGAAATCAAACACTTTGTAGAGTGATGCTGATAGTTGAGGTCAATGGAAAAATAAAATCGCAAATGGTCTGCCATACGGGAAGACGTGAATTTGTTTATTTTGAAGGGGAGAATAAAACAACAGCATATTATTTGAATGGAGAAACTACATAATCAGGGGATTTGGAGATGCGTGTGCAGGAACCACAAAGAATTGGAAGCAGGTAATCAGCAAGGTTGAAATAATGTTAGTCCTTATTTCAGTGAGTTGGGAAACTAGGGAAGTTCTACTACGCTGTTCAAATCACTGGCGAGATAAGGCCGAGAATAACGTGAGCAATTTTGATTCTCTTATTTCAGAATGATGTCATTTCACTGGGAGAACTTCAGAGAAGGGACAAGAAGACGATTCCTGGTTTGCGGAGTGTTGTCTTATTGTCGAAGATTTGAAAGGCTTGGATTCTACTCACTGGAAATTAGAAGAGTGAGAGGAGTTCCCACATCAATCATGCAGGAAACTTAAGGGCTCATGAAAGGGTAAATACTGATAAGGTGTTTCCCTGGTGGGAGAGTCAAGACCCCGTGTCTCAGAATAAAGACATATCAATGTAAAGCTAAGAAGAGGAAGAAGTTGTTATGCCGGTGTTTGTAACCGTTTGGACCTTCTTGCAACAGTGAGCTTCTCCAGTCAGAAACGCTCTCCATTGACTGAAGGCTGAAACAGATAGAGTTTTGTTATTTGGGGAAGCAAGGTTTCCATGGAGATGGTAGAAAGTGAATGTGAGGAAATTTTGAAATACTTTGTATAGCAGATCAAGGTTGGGCGGGGTTGGGGGTGGGCGAAAGGTCCACTTCTGGTCCTATCTCTTATGGACTTTAAATAAGGTGGTACGGGAATTAAACTTTAACTGTCGGCATCGCACTGTATCACAAATCAGCCACGCAGCCAACTGAATTAACTAATTCTTAAATCGACACAATAGCAATTATGTGAAGGTGGATGATTGAAAGGCTGTTCACAGATTGTGACACACAGGAATAGAGCAATGTAGAGCTAGAGCTAAATAAGTGCGAAACAGAAACAGAGAGACTGTTGGAAATACCAAGTAGAGAGTAAGGGAATGAGAGTGTGAGAAAGAGGTCAAGGAGAGAGAGTGATCAGGTAGACGAGGTGAAGTAGAATCAGTCATATAGATAGAGACAAAAAGCAAAGTGAGTTTCTGGGAAGAGAACACAACGGAGAAGTTGAAGAATTTCAGTAATAACTGACCGTAATTCCAGAATCCCGTGGCGTCTGGTAGTGTTGGCCTGACATTTAATGACTAATGAGTCCTGTGAATGGTTTATAGAAGAGACAGGGAGCCAGTCTGTAAGCAACCAGCATCCAATGATGGCAACAAGCAAATTGTTGGTCTAGTTGAGGGGTACTTATTGGTGCACGAGCAATGCGGATAAATCTCGATATCTGCTTTCAAGAGACGTTTGAGATTGGGGGAGTTTCAGTGACAGGTACACATACACCGATAAGAACTGGGAGAGGGTTTAGTTGTGCAATGAAGTAAATTATTTTCAGTTTTGATTAAGTGGAACCTGCTGTGGGAACGGAAGCTGGAAGCTCACTCAGTCGTGTAATGCAGCATTCGAAGTAGAAACGTAATAGAAAAGGAAACTCACGTCAGAGCCATCGTAATTCTGATTCACGCCCTTTTTAGAGATGATTACATGCTTTCTCGTTTGGATCAAATATGGCTATGAAACTGGACGTCCTGCAAAAAAGACAGGGACACTTCCATGGCACCAGTGTTCAACAAAAGCTGCATTATTGCAAGGGTAAAGACTGGAAAGCATGCTGTAACACGTTTTCAACACAAAGGCTGCACATAGCTGAGTGTCCAAACCTCAGTCTATCAAATTGCAGTTATTCTATCATTAACGATTTCAATCTCAGATTTTAGATATTATTGTCACGAGTACTCAGTGAGAGAAGTACAGCGGTACAGTGAAACATTTGTAATCTTACCACACCTGGTGCCATTCTACGTCTCAATTGGTACAAAAATATGCTTAAATGCAAATTAATGTGAGGAAGTAGTGTGTTAAAAAGTTAAACACTACTTTATACAATCGAGGAAAGGTAAAGAAAGAGGAAACAATCTTAGTGGCTTTAGCATAGAATCCATGAAGTATGACTGACAGCATTTGAATTAGATTAACATTAATCCAGTAATTCAGCGAAATATTCTGGGATATATGGCAATCTACCTCACAGCGCCAGCGACTCGGGTTTGAATCCAACCTTGTGTGACTGCTTGTGAAGAGCTTTCACTTTCTCCCCATATCAATGTGGGTCCCTTCCGTGTGTTCTGGTTTCCTCCCGCAATTCAAAGATGTGCAGGTCAGGCGGAGTGGCCATGCTAAATTGCTCGTAGAATCCATCGATGTGCTGCCTAGATGCGGCAGCCATGTGAAACTCAGGCTAATAACGATAGACAAGGGGGTAGAATGATCTGTGCAGCATCGATTTTGACTTTACACGGCAATGACCTGCTCCCACATTGTAGAATTCTATTCCACTCTTGAATGTTATGCAAGATTATGAAATTGACTTCAACGAAAGAAAAATCAGGAAACGTGGGCCTCCTGTTTACGAATTTATGCTTCTGATGTCCTGCGTTGCTAATATTAATACATTTTCTGCTAGCAAAGGAATAAATAAATAAAGGTAATTATCCAGTGATTTCTAAAAACAGCTCGGCTCTGTCAAATTATTGGAGATTAAAGCTTTGGTATCAGAGCCAGATTCTGAATGCTGATATGTCACTTTATTACAGAGTAGAACTAGACAAATGACCACAGCAACTCAGGAATTCCCTCAAAAATAAGCAGGGAAGATGTTCATCCACTTCTGTCAATCATGTGATTTAGTGATTCGGGAATCGATTCACACTCCTGAAGATTGGGTGCCTTCTCCTCCCGGTTGTCTGGCCTTCTAAACAAACACAGTCAAGATGACAGTGAGGGAGTCCGACTCCATAAAACTGTGAGGAGTTTCTCTGTGTTACTGAGAGACAGGGAGAGAGAGAAGGAAGGGGAGACAGTGACGAAGCTAGAGGGAGGGGAAAATGAGAGCAAGAATAAGCAAGATTAGAAAGTAAACGACGTAAATGGATAGAGAGACATAAATGCAATCAAAGGCCTCGGGGAGTCAGAGAGTGATAGCGAGATGTAGGGAGTCATTTACGGAAGAAAAATGATGGAGAGGAGAGGAAAGAAAAAAGCATGGGCAAGAACAAGAGTAATACAAGTATGGAATGAAACCGGAAATGTATGGCGCAAAAGAATTGCAGATACTGAGAGAATGCAGGAGATAGAATAGCGTGAAGGCGAAATCGGGACGAAGGAAGACTGAAACAATGAGGCAATGCGAGGGAGCTCCCAGGAAGAGGAGAGAGAAAGAGAGAATTAAACAAATAAATAAAGAACGAAACAAACAAAGAAACAAGGAAGGAAAGCAAGGGAGAAAAGAAGGAAGGAATGAAGAACAGAGGGCGGAAGTTTCAGATGTGTAAGCGAAAATGGGTAGGAGGCGATAGAAGAAATAGGAAATTATAGGAAGTGAAAGCAAGGACAGGGCTATTTGAAGCCAACTGCTGAGCTTGAACTTGGTCCGCTCCCTTTGCCAAAAGGCCAGGATTTCGGCCCGAATCTGTCCCTCATCAGCTCAGCGTCTTATTTAAAAATGATCAGTTAGCACTGCTGCTTGGCATTTATTAAATAATATTTTTCTCATTTACAAACTGAAAATGTAGACAGCTTATGTGCAGTTGTGCCTGTTCTCTCTCGTCCTGGAGTCAAGAGAATCATTGAAACGTTGTGGGACAAGTTTGAACAAGCCAGAACGGCTGCCAAGACAATGACAGGATAAAAATGGCCACGATCAAAAACGGTTAGATTGCTTTTTCTTGACTTTGCAATGCAGTATGTTTCTAACAATCCATATACCTGTGATTCCGCAGTAGATTCCGACATTCTGGCCACTGAAATGTGTCAGACATTGTAAGTATTGAGAAGGGAAAATTGAGGACTGCAGATGCTAGCAGTCTGATTCAGGATTAGAGTGGCGCTGGAAATGCACAGCAGATCGGGCAGCATCCGACAGCAGGAAAATCGTCGTTCATCAGGATGGAGCTCCTGCCCAAAACATCGAATTTCCTGGTTTCTGAGGAGTTAAGAATATCAAATCTATTCAGGAAAATACGGGGAACTGTAGGGGAAGTAATCCAATGGTTGTAGATTCCAAGCAAAGCAACAATAACCACAATGTGGAAGTAGAAGTACAAGAAAGCAATATTATGTGTGAGAGCTAATGAATAGTAATAATCATCTATGACCATGTCCCACAGAAGAGCACGAGACATATTTTGGTCTTTGGTTAATTTGCAGGTCATTCAGTGTCACTTCTTCCCTGATATTTCTTCCATTGTGAGCATCAAGAACGAAGGCCAGCCTGTTTGCCTGAAAAAAAAATCTGTCACTAGACTCTGTTTGTTACGGACACCATAGCATCCTGATTGATTGCTCTCTATTGCACTTTTCTTGAGTTTCTCTCGATTTAAATAGTGGACTGCCTTTTGACTCTTCCGAAAAAAGTGCATTACCTCACACTCCCAACATTAAACTAAATATGCCTGGTTTTGCCCCATTCAACCTAACTGTGTCCCTTTGCAGATTCACCCGTCCACATCACAACATGCCTTCCCAACTATTGCGCATCGTTAGCAAAACTGGACACATTTCGCTCTGCCATTTCCTCCAAATCATTAATACAAAAGTAAATCATTGAACCCGATGACTGACCGTTCTGGCACCTCACTAATTACTCCATTCCATATTGAAAAATATCAAATAATTCAAATGCTGTATCTCTTATGAAATAAATAAAGGGCATTCAATGTTCACTTATTACCCAACACCGTGACCTCCTACCTTATGCATAGAGTTTTTTATATGGTTCCTTCTTTAATGCCTGCCAAAACTTCTAATTTGTATCATCGACTGGCTGCCTTGAACACCTGTGCTTGTAATATAAGCAAAGAAATCAGATAAATTTCTCAAGTGTGATTTCTCTTTAAACAAACGATGTGTGCTCAGTTCTCTAAACCTCGTGCTATGTCTTCCATCATAATGGTCCCTAGCAGTTTTTAATTGCTAAGTAAGGCCTTGGAGCAAATGGAGGTCATTTAGCCCACCAGGTCTTCGTGGGACCATGTCTGATTTGGCTAATCCTCGACTCCACTTCTCTGCTTGATCCCGTGACCCTTCTTTCCCCAAGTCACTAAATGTCTGTCTATCTCAGTCTTGAATATATCCAGCCTTGACAGTCCTCTGTTCTATAGAATTGCATACATTTGGTACCCTCTGATCTTCAGAGTTTGCAGGCAATCTGTGTATTAAATTAGTAAATATTTCCTCTGAGATTAGACGATCTGGTTCTCCACTAATCTGGCTGGAAATGAGAGCAGAACAACGCCCGAAAGAGAGGTTCGATCTCACTGGACTCTCCAGTTCCAGTTGTGAGGTTTTGAAGCATCTTCTTTTTTGAACTCTGCTTAAACAATCTGCTCTGATTTTCACATTACATTTGTCAGTAACAAAGCTGCTTCAACACTATTTCATGTCCTGTGATACGGGTCGAGGGGAAAGGTGCTTTATAAATAGAAGGACATCTTTCATTCTCAACCTTTGCCCTGATTAGTAATCTCTGAGCTCAGGGAAATGTATCCTTCCCACCAATTGATATTTTAAGAATGTGTGTGGTTGAATTCAAACTTCCATCAACTTTTTCGGTTCTGATCAAATACAGGGGACAGAAATACATTGGTGTCATGGTGCGGACAAGTGAACTCAAAAACTCTCCTTTCCTGTTGGAGTCCGCAATTCACTGAGAAATATGCAACACTGCCCAGGGCCATGTATTCATGACCACATGGTTAAGGCACAAGCTCGAATTATACTACGTCGGTTTCCACAGGTGATGGAATTCAATTGCCATCCTGCCGAATCAGTTATCTCTCAAACTCGAGAAAACCCCACGTAGAAAAGCCCTTTTTTTCACAGATTCGGCCATTTGCTGACATTCAGGAAACTCGGCTTCTAAACCAGAAACATACCAGGCTCACATCGTAGCTCTGATTTTATTTCCACAGTTACTGCAAGACCTACTAAGTTTTTGCATTATTCTCTATTAATTCTATACAAATGATATTTTTCATTAAACACCTTCAATCCCAGTCCTCTGGGAACTAACCGTGGCCAATAGCAATGCTCCCTCCTCAACATTAAGGTGCCCACCCCCACCGTTCCCTCCCCCATCATTTAACACAGCATCAGGAAATCTCCAGTTTAACTTCTTTGCTCCAAAGAGAACATTCCAGCCTCGGGAATCCCTCCACAAAAAGGGATTTTTCATCCACGGACATGGTGCAAGGCGCAGGATTGTGAAGAGATTTTGAGTAAATATTGTCATTTGGCAGGTAGTAAATGTCAAGGAATAAAAATAGAAAACCTGTCACCACCTTGGGCATCTTCAGAAACTCTTTGGGAAGTGGAATCAGAGGAGAATGAAGGGTGAACTGACCGACTAAGCAGAGACAGTCAAGACAACTTCATCTTCTTTACGAGGCCTGGACATTGACTTTGATGCTCTCGGGGCATGAACTGATCTGAGACATTGAATGGATTCTCGTTACGGCACTTCAGGAAATGAAACTTCATCTCAGCTCTGGGACAATGAGAAAGCTCGAGATCAGACAATACACTGAATGGCACGAAGGGAGACGGTCCGGGTTGTCGGAGAGCTGGTCCCCGGTGACATGGGTGTGACTGCAGAGGGTGGAACAAGACTGTTCCCATGACTCTACAATGAAAGTCCCAGGCTTTGTTTTAGACAAGTAAAACTTATAGAGGGTAAGTGTATTTTCGGGAGGGGTAGGCTGAAGTTTGAATTCGCTAACAGCGTTGTATAATGGTCAAAAAATTTAAGGCTTCACCAGTTTCTGTGCCCTAATTGGTCAGTCCGTTCGGCTGCTCACTGCAAGTTTAGTATTTCGAGCCTACCGAGGGATGGAGAGATCGCTGTTGACACTTCGTGCATTTTCTTGCCTTGCAATTCCAGACTTTTAATGCGATCAGGAATATGTTGCCCAAACAGAAATTTTATCCGGAACATCAACAGGCGTTCTGCAAAGTGTTTAGGACTACTGTAAAGAGATGTGGATATGGGGGATCAGAAACAAAAACATAAACTGATGGGAGAACTGGGAGGTTTCGCAATACCTATGGGGTAAAAGGAGTTCTGAGAAACTTCTGAAAATTCCCTGAAATATTGTCTCTGATTCTCTCTCTACAGATGCAGCCTGACATGCTGAGTTGTTCCTGCAATTTCTGCTTTTGTTTTCATCTGATTTTCCATTCCATACATTGGTATAATTAAATCAGACTCACCATGTACTGACATTTAACACACGCTAACGCTGTCTGTATTGAATGAAAATAAACCCAACAATGATTGAATCGCCTTCAGCTCCATCCGATAGAGACCACTAAAGAATTTATGGGGCTGTTATTCTGTAGTCATAACTGAGTGTGTCAGATGATAGATTTGAAGTCTATTGGAATTTCTACATGCGGGTTCGAGTCTAACTGACTACGACTGAAGACAGAAAGAGCACATTTGTTTCCCATCTTGCAGATTGCGATTCTAATCATGGCGGGGAGAAACACTTAATCTAGGTTCGGAATGGTGCAAATCTCCATCGCACTCACTGAACAGTTGAAATGCACACTAGAAAGGAACCCTTTGTTTGAATCTGGGAGATTAGAACAATGCATACTTGAAGGGCTGAAACCCATTTTTGTGCTGGAGGCCTCTGTGACCAGATGCAGTGACCTCCGTTTCTGGAGTGGCTGGGCAATATTTGCAAAATGTACCCGAACCAGGAAGGGGTGGTACCGATTCTTTCCTGATCTGTATGCCAGACAAGGTATCCACTGGGATATTGGGACTCGAGAGAGAGAGAGAGAGAGAAGATACGTAGTGACAGTGACAAAAATTACATCAGTTGCGGGAAATGAAACTTTCCATTCCGTTTTACTGGGCAAACGTATTGAGAAACAAATTGATGGTGTCACACAGAATCTGATGTTAATGAGGGGCTACCAAAAGTGTGTTTCAACACCTGGCAGGGAACATGGGCAGCAATGAAGGAGGAGATAAGAGATGTTGAGGTTCATTCTATGAAGGTGCACACCTTCGTTTCCAAACACCTGTGGACGCAGCGACCGAAGGCGACTAGAGTCTAGTCTCAGAGTGGGCATGAGGCTCGAACAAGATGAACACAGAGATTTTCTGGAGTGGTTACCTGCGATAAAGGGGATTGCTGTAACAGAGTGGAGAGAGACCCTGGAAAGATTAGAAAATATATATTTGGTTTGTGCTAGATGTCTCTCAGAGATGAGAAATAATCCATAGTCATTTATAACTCCTTGGTGGACATCAAGTTGGCTAAATCATGAAACAAACTCAATGAAAATGTCAGCTGTGTGATTGATGATTGCATAAGAATCGTGTTTTAAGGATTCCTGACCAGATTAAGATACATATTTAGCCTCGATTTACCTGAACATCATCTCAGGATTTGAGTGTGCTGGATGGTCTCTACCACTTCATCTGATTTTTTCTATGGATACAGAGAGATACACTCACATTCAATAAAGGAACTTGCACTTATTCCTTCTCCAACAGTGATGTTTTGCATCAACACCAGGGTCACGAGAAAATAATCAGTGCTTTCTTTATTGTCGGCTAAGGTCATCGCAATAATAACCCTTTGAAGGGAGGACAGAAGACCTTAATTTTCGTTAATACTCCCCCCTCTCTCTTTCTCACTCCCAGTAAACACACACACACACACACACACACACACACACGTGTTTCCAGTTTGAATCTGCAAACGGGACACACCAATCACAATCAGAAAGGAGAAACACGCAAGACGCGTTCTTCAATGCAGCAAGACTTTTTCGCAGCATTCTAAAAACAACTGGTCAAGGTAAGAGAACACATACAAACTAATTATGTCTGAATGACAACAATTGCGATCAATGTAGGTCAGATGATCTGAGTGACAAAGCAGGGTGATATCCTGTGCGTTTGACTTCTCATTACTTGGTACAGCAATGTTCACGATTTCAACATTGCATTACCCTCGTTTTCACATCGCTTTCATAATAGATGAAGGACACCTTTCTTTATTATGCTCGCAGACGCTTCTGCTGGAGACATGAAGGAACAGCACATTAATGCCAGCAGAAAGGAGCCTTCAATACCCAGGCTTGTTAGCTGGAAATCATTTTTTATATAACAGGAAAGCGCTCCAAGTGTGGTCTAATCCATAATAATTGTAAAATGACGTTTGTACGGTACTGCCCGTGTGTTCTATCCAAGCTTAACTGTGGTCAGGAGACTGCACAGTACTTAAATGTACTCGATCTGAGGTAACTTGTGACCAGAGGTTCGGATATTGCTGCAAGTGAATTCTTAACGCCGTGAATTGGAATTCGAAGGGTGACTAATATTCCCTTGACTGTCATCCCAAAGTATTTTGCGGTGTGAGGTGCGTACAGTGCTTCCGCTGTAATATCCCAAGGCAGAACGGGACCAGAAGAGTGCACAGGTAGATAGCGAAGCGAATTGGACAATGCTTCCAGTGTGCTCTATCCACCTTACATGGAGCTGTGAGTGTATATAAGTGGATTGAGACAAAACGAGTCATTTTTTGCTGAACTTACATTATCAAAAAAAAATCGGTGTGGGAAAGAGAATGACAATATAATGAATCATGAAATCAGACATGAGTGGCAAGAGACCTAATGTTTTTCAAATCACTAGGCATCATGGACGGGTTTTAAAGTGGAGAGGAGTACGGCTGCAAAGGGAAGTCTACAGCTTCTTGCCCAAAGAGTTTCCCAACCTCAATGCGGAATTAGGATAAATCTCAAAACGAGCAAAAAGCCCAAATTGGATGAATATGGCTGTTTGAAAAGTTTGTATTTTATAAATGATGACCGTAGAACATATGACATAAGAGCAGAAATTAGGTCATTCAGCCCATCGAGTCTGCTCTGTCATTCAATCATAAAATATTTCTCAACCCCATTCTCCCGATTTCTGTCAGGAACTCTTGATCTAGCGTCATTTTGCAGTGGTCCAATGCCGATATTTCCTTCTCTTTTACCTGCTATAAATCTAAAGATACTCCAACAGTCTTCTTTAATAGTCCAGCTAACTTAACCCCCTCTTATTTGTTTTCCCCGCTATATTACTTCTATTTTTTTGCCCTACATTGACCTTTGTAAACATCCCAATCCTCTGATTTCCCACAGCCCTTAGCCACATTATATGCTTTCTCGTTTACTTTTAATCAATCTCTGACTTACCGAGTAAGTCGTTGTAGCCTCATCTTCACTGTTCCATGCTTCCTTTTCTCTCAGGACTTAATGTTGGCCTTATCTCGTGAATTATTCACAAAACCTCCTGCCATCGCTGTTCTAATGTCATTCCTGTTCAACTACTTTCCCAGGCAATATTGCCCAGCTCCTCCGTCTTGCCTCTACCTTCGTCCTTATTCAGTCACAAATCCGTAATAACTAGTTTCATATATAGTGTAGTTTGCTTTGATTGATTTGTTGTCCCGTGTACTGAAGTACAAAGTCACATACACTGATGCACACAAACCCACAGACATACACACTCACCCTATCACCGTAACACACGCGTACTCACACAGACACTTCGCCCTGAACATCCACTTAAGCAACCAGAGAGATCCATACTCATGTTCACATACACAAAGCCCATACAATCAATTAAAGGCGTATATACAAACACCCAGAATCACATAGTCCCAAAGATAAAAGAAGAAAACAGTTACATTTCTAACGCTAATTCCCTGAACGTAAACATAATCAGGTAGGTTTTTATTTGCTTGAAACAACACGTAGAAAATAAATTTCAAAAGCAAATTAAATCTAACATATACCGATTGAAGTGCAATGGGATTTGTCGCAAACATCTGGGGCCTCAAAATCATCTGAAAACCTATTATGCCTTCACAATGTCCTTCAGACCACAGCCCTCTGAGATGTCTACGATCTTCCATTTCTTGCTTTTTGAGAATATTCCACTTTGTTGGCCACTCTTCCTCCGATCTCCTGAGCTTCTTATTTCCCTGCATTCGCGAAGCCAATCTGGTCTTTATGTCACCACAATGTACGAGCAGAGGGACACTTCTATTCTTTGACCTGGAATCGAACCTGAGGCGTGGTCGTAAGATCACCGAATCTTAAGCACTGGAGCACCAGAAAAGGCGACAGACATCGTCATCTCTGTTCTCAATGAGAATGCGTTCACCTTTTCATTTCTGACCAGTTTCACTGCTAATCATTTCTCTCCGCCTTCCCGTTTTTAGAGCATGGAAAAAGACCATTGGGCTCATCGGCTTTGTGGATCATAACCATCCTTCTTTTCAAGTCCCAGATTCTGGCTTTGTTCCATAACCTTGTGAGTTCTGATATTTCCAGAACAAATTTCAATGAGATTCACCCTGCGATACAAAATGACACAACAATGGGACTGACGTTTGACATGTTCACACTGCGTTGAATAACCCTTGAGGGTCTCATCCTGATTTCCAGCCACAGAGGGAGACATACAGATACATCCCCGAGACGGACAGCGACGTCAGGATTATACCGGCTCCATTTGCTTCACGGGCAAAAGGATCTCCCACAAAGGCAGCTTTAGGAGGAACAAAAAACCCTTCTCCATACAATCAGAACTGTTGCAGTGGGCTGGAACGTAAAATGCACACTGAGCTGAAATAGTCCCACACAATGCTCGTGTGTAACTTTTAATTTCTCAAAACCCACTGACCCAATCCCTCCAGCTCCTGGAAATCTGAAAGGACAGCGTCCACAGTTTTTCAAAGCGAAAATCAAACAACTGACACACAACAAACTCTAAACAATTTCATGTCGCATCTCTTTCAGTTTCTGTCCTGGTGTCACTTCCAGATTGCTCTGACCGTCCAGCTCTGAAGTCAATGAGCTATTTGACACAACATAGGCAGATCGTGAAGACAGTCTTAACCTGGAATGCAGGGCCAGGGAATGTCACACACAAGGTATTAGGAATCGATGGCCTTGTTCATATCTGTGTTAAGGAACATTGGGATCTCATCATCCTGATTCTCCCAAGAGACTGATCCCAAGAATGTGCACACTGCCAGATATCCCCAGTCCCAATATCCCAGTGGATATCTTGTCTGGCATACAGATCAGGAAAGAATCGGTACCACCCCTTCCTGGTTCGGGTACATTTTGCAAATATTGCCCAGCCACTCCAGAAACGGAGGTCACTGCATCTGGTCACAGAGGCCTCCAGCACAAAAATGGGTTTCAGCCCTTCAAGTATGCATTGTTCTAATCTCCCAGATTCAAACAAAGGGTTCCTTTCTAGTGTGCATTTCAACTGTTCAGTGTGTGCGATGGAGATTTGCACCATTCCGAACCTAGATTAAGTGTTTCTCCCCGCCATGATTAGAATCGCAATCTGCAAGATGGGAAACAAATGTGCTCTTTCTGTCTTCAGTCGTAGTCAGTTAGACTCGAACCCGCATGTAGAAATTCCAATAGACTTCAAATCTATCATCTGACACACTCAGTTATGACTACAGAATGACAGCCCCATAAATTCTTTAGAGGTCTCTATCGGATGGAGCTGAAGGCGATTCAATCATTGTTGGGTTTATTTTCATTCAATACAGACAGCGTTAGCGTGTGTTAAATGTCAGTACATGGTGTGTCTGATTTAATTATACCAATGTATGGAATGGAAAATCAGATGAAAACAAAAGCAGAAATTGCAGGAACAACTCAGCATGTCAGGCTGCATCTGTAGAGAGAGAATCAGAGACAATATTTCAGGGAATTTTCAGAAGTTTCTCAGAACTCCTTTTACCCCATAGGTATTGCGAAACCTCCCAGTTCTCCCATCAGTTTATGTTTTTGTTTCTGATCCCCCATATCCACATCTCTTTACATTAGTCCTAAACACTTTGCAGAACGCCTGTTGATGTTCCGGATAAAATTTCTGTTTGGGCAACATATTCCTGATCGCATTAAAAGTCTGGAATTGCAAGGCAAGAAAATGCACGAAGTGTCAACAGCGATCTCTCCATCCCTCGGTAGGCTCGAAATACTAAACTTGCAGTGAGCAGCCGAACGGAATGACCAATTAGGGCACAGAAACTGGTGAAGCCTTAAATTTTTTGACCATTATACAACGCTGTTAGCGAATTCAAACTTCAGCCTACCCCTCCCGAAAATACACTTACCCTCTATAAGTTTTACTTGTCTAAAACAAAGCCTGGGACTTTCATTGTAGAGTCATGGGAACAGTCTTGTTCCACCCTCTGCAGTCACACCCATGTCACCAGGGACCAGCTCTCCGACAACCCGACCGTCTCCCTTCGTGCCATTCAGTGTCTTGTCTGATCTCGAGCTTTCTCATTGTCCCAGAGCTGAGATGAAGTTTCATTTCCTGAAGTGCCGTAACGAGAATCCATTCAATGTCTCAGATCAGTTCATGCCCCGAGAGCATCAAAGTCAATGTCCAGGCCTCGTAAAGAAGATGAAGTTGTCTTGACTGTCTCTGCTTAGTCGGTCAGTTCACCCTTCATTCTCCTCTGATTCCACTTCCCAAAGAGTTTCTGAAGATGCCCAAGGTGGTGACAGGTTTTCTATTTTTATTCCTTGACATTTACTACCTGCCAAATGACAATATTTACTCAAAATCTCTTCACAATCCTGCGCCTTGCACCATGTCCGTGGATGAAAAATCCCTTTTTGTGGAGGGATTCCCGAGGCTGGAATGTTCTCTTTGGAGCAAAGAAGTTAAACTGGAGATTTCCTGATGCTGTGTTAAATGATGGGGGAGGGAACGGTGGGGGTGGGCACCTTAATGTTGAGGAGGGAGCATTGCTATTGGCCACGGTTAGTTCCCAGAGGACTGGGATTGAAGGTGTTTAATGAAAAATATCATTTGTATAGAATTAATAGAGAATAATGCAAAAACTTAGTAGGTCTTGCAGTAACTGTGGAAATAAAATCAGAGCTACGATGTGAGCCTGGTATGTTTCTGGTTTAGAAGCCGAGTTTCCTGAATGTCAGCAAATGGCCGAATCTGTGAAAAAAAGGGCTTTTCTACGTGGGGTTTTCTCGAGTTTGAGAGATAACTGATTCGGCAGGATGGCAATTGAATTCCATCACCTGTGGAAACCGACGTAGTATAATTCGAGCTTGTGCCTTAACCATGTGGTCATGAATACATGGCCCTGGGCAGTGTTGCATAGTTCTCAGTGAATTGCGGACTCCAACAGGAAAGGAGAGTTTTTGAGTTCACTTGTCCGCACCATGACACCAATGTATTTCTGTCCCCTGTATTTGATCAGAACCGAAAAGGTTGATGGAAGTTTGAATTCAACCACTCACATTCTTAAAATATCAATTGGTGGGAAGGATACATTTCCCTGAGCTCAGAGATTACTAATCAGGGCAAAGGTTGAGAATGAAAGATGTCCTTCTATTTATAAAGCACCTTTCCCCTCGACCCGTATCACAGGACATGAAATAGTGTTGAAGCAGCTTTGTTACTGACAAATGTAATGTGAAAATCAGAGCAGATTGTTTAAGCAGAGTTCAAAAAAGAAGATACTTCAAAACCTCACAACTGGAACTGGAGAGTCCAGTGAGATCGAACCTCTCTTTTGGGCGTTGTTCTGCTCTCATTTCCAGCCAGATTAGTGGAGAACCAGATCGTCTAATCTCAGAGGAAATATTTACTAATTTAATACACAGATTGCCTGCAAACTCTGAAGATCAGAGGGTACCAAATGTATGCAATTCTATAGAACAGAGGACTGTCAAGGCTGGATATATTCAAGACTGAGATAGACAGACATTTAGTGACTTGGGGAAAGAAGGGTCACGGGATCAAGCAGAGAAGTGGAGTCGAGGATTAGCCAAATCAGACATGGTCCCACGAAGACCTGGTGGGCTAAATGACCTCCATTTGCTCCAAGGCCTTACTTAGCAATTAAAAACTGCTAGGGACCATTATGATGGAAGACATAGCACGAGGTTTAGAGAACTGAGCACACATCGTTTGTTTAAAGAGAAATCACACTTGAGAAATTTATCTGATTTCTTTGCTTATATTACAAGCACAGGTGTTCAAGGCAGCCAGTCGATGATACAAATTAGAAGTTTTGGCAGGCATTAAAGAAGGAACCATATAAAAAACTCTATGCATAAGGTAGGAGGTCACGGTGTTGGGTAATAAGTGAACATTGAATGCCCTTTATTTATTTCATAAGAGATACAGCATTTGAATTATTTGATATTTTTCAATATGGAATGGAGTAATTAGTGAGGTGCCAGAACAGTCAGTCATCGGGTTCAATGATTTACTTTTGTATTAATGATTTGGAGGAAATGGCAGAGCGAAATGTGTCCAGTTTTGCTAACGATGCGCAATAGTTGGGAAGGCATGTTGTGATGTGGACGGGTGAATCTGCAAAGGGACACAGTTAGGTTGAATGGGGCAAAACCAGGCATATTTAGTTTACTGTTGGGAGTGTGAGGTAATGCACTTTTTTCGGAAGAGTCAAAAGGCAGTCCACTATTTAAATCGAGAGAAACTCAAGAAAAGTGCAATAGAGAGCAATCAATCAGGATGCTATGGTGTCCGTTACAAACAGAGTCTAGTGACAGATTTTTTTTTCAGGCAAACAGGCTGGCCTTCGTTCTTGATGCTCACAATGGAAGAAATATCAGGGAAGAGGTGACACTGAATGACCTGCAAATTAACCAAAGACCAAAATATGTCTCGTGCTCTTCTGTGGGACATGGTCATAGATGATTATTACTATTCATTAGCTCTCACACATAATATTGCTTTCTTGTACTTCTACTTCCACATTGTGGTTATTGTTGCTTTGCTTGGAATCTACAACCATTGGATTACTTCCCCTACAGTTCCCCGTATTTTCCTGAATAGATTTGATATTCTTAACTCCTCAGAAACCAGGAAATTCGATGTTTTGGGCAGGAGCTCCATCCTGATGAACGACGATTTTCCTGCTGTCGGATGCTGCCCGATCTGCTGTGCATTTCCAGCGCCACTCTAATCCTGAATCAGACTGCTAGCATCTGCCGTCCTCAATTTTCCATTCTCAATACTTACAATGTCTGACACATTTCAGTGGCCAGAATGTCGGAATCTACTGCGGAATCACAGGTATATGGATTGTTAGAAACATACTGCATTGCAAAGTCAAGAAAAAGCAATCTAACCGTTTTTGATCGTGGCCATTTTTATCCTGTCATTGTCTTGGCAGCCGTTCTGGCTTGTTCAAACTTGTCCCACAACGTTTCAATGATTCTCTTGACTCCAGGACGAGAGAGAACAGGCACAACTGCACATAAGCTGTCTACATTTTCAGTTTGTAAATGAGAAAAATATTATTTAATAAATGCCAAGCAGCAGTGCTAACTGATCATTTTTAAATAAGACGCTGAGCTGATGAGGGACAGATTCGGGCCGAAATCCTGGCCTTTTGGCAAAGGGAGCGGACCAAGTTCAAGCTCAGCAGTTGGCTTCAAATAGCCCTGTCCTTGCTTTCACTTCCTATAATTTCCTATTTCTTCTATCGCCTCCTACCCATTTTCGCTTACACATCTGAAACTTCCGCCCTCTGTTCTTCATTCCTTCCTTCTTTTCTCCCTTGCTTTCCTTCCTTGTTTCTTTGTTTGTTTCGTTCTTTATTTATTTCTTTAATTCTTTCTTTCTCTCTCCTCTTCCTGGGAGCTCCCTCGCATTGCCTCATTGTTTCAGTCTTCCTTCGTCCCGATTTCGCCTTCACGCTATTCTATCTCCTGCATTCTCTCAGTATCTGCAATTCTTTTGCGCCATACATTTCCGGTTTCATTCCATACTTGTATTACTCTTGCTCTTGCCCATGTTTTTTTCCTTCCTCTCCTCTCCATCATTTTTCTTCCGTAAATGACTCCCTACATCTCGCTATCACTCTCTGACTCCCCGAGGCCTTTGATTGCATTTATGTCTCTCTATCCATTTACGTCGTTTACTTTCTAATCTTGCTTATTCTTGCTCTCATTTTCCCCTCCCTCTAGCTTCGTCACTGTCTCCCCTTCCTTCTCTCTCTCCCTGTCTCTCAGTAACACAGAGAAACTCCTCACAGTTTTATGGAGTCGGACTCCCTCACTGTCATCTTGACTGTGTTTGTTTAGAAGGCCAGACAACCGGGAGGAGAAGGCACCCAATCTTCAGGAGTGTGAATCGATTCCCGAATCACTAAATCACATGATTGACAGAAGTGGATGAACATCTTCCCTGCTTATTTTTGAGGGAATTCCTGAGTTGCTGTGGTCATTTGTCTAGTTCTACTCTGTAATAAAGTGACATACCAGCATTCAGAATCTGGCTCTGATACCAAAGCTTTAATCTCCAATAATTTGACAGAGCCGAGCTGTTTTTAGAAATCACTGGATAATTACCTTTATTTATTTAATCCTTTGCTAGCAGAAAATGAATTAATAATAGCAATGCAGGACATCAGAAGCATAAATTCGTAAACAGGAGGCCCACGTTTCCTGATTTTTCTTTCGTTGAAGTCAATTTCATAATCTTGCATAACATTCAAGAGTGGAATAGAATTCTACAATGTGGGAGCAGGTCATTGCCTTGTAAAGTCAAAATCGATGCTGCACAGATCATTCTACCCCCTTGTCTATCGTTATTAGCCTGAGTTTCACATGGCTGCCGCATCTAGGCAGCACATCGATGGATTCTACGAGCAATTTAGCATGGCCACTCCGCCTGACCTGCACACCTTTGAATTGCGGGAGGAAACCAGAACACACGGAAGGGACCCACATTGATATGGGGAGAAAGTGAAAGCTCTTCACAAGCAGTCACACAAGGTTGGATTCAAACCCGAGTCGCTGGCGCTGTGAGGTAGATTGCCATATATCCCAGAGTATTTCGCTGATTTACTGGATTAATGTTAATCTAATTCAAATGCTGTCAGTCATACTTCATGGATTCTATGCTAAAGCCACTAAGATTGTTTCCTCTTTCTTTACCTTTCCTCGATTGTATAAAGTAGTGTTTAACTTTTTAACACACTACTTCCTCACATTAATTTGCATTTAAGCATATTTTTGTACCAATTGAGACGTAGAATGGCACCAGGTGTGGTAAGATTACAAATGTTTCACTGTACCGCTGTACTTCTCTCACTGAGTACTCGTGACAATAATATCTAAAATCTGAGATTGAAATCGTTAATGATAGAATAACTGCAATTTGATAGACTGAGGTTTGGACACTCAGCTATGTGCAGCCTTTGTGTTGAAAACGTGTTACAGCATGCTTTCCAGTCTTTACCCTTGCAATAATGCAGCTTTTGTTGAACACTGGTGCCATGGAAGTGTCCCTGTCTTTTTTGCAGGACGTCCAGTTTCATAGCCATATTTGATCCAAATGAGAAAGCATGAAATCATCTCTAAAAAGGGCGTGAATCAGAATTACGATGGCTCTGACGTGAGTTTCCTTTTCTATTACGTTTCTACTTCGAATGCTGCATTACACGACTGAGTGAGCTTCCAGCTTCCGTTCCCACAGCAGGTTCCACTTAATCAAAACTGAAAATAATTTACTTCATTGCACAACTAAACCCTCTCCCAGTTCTTATCGGTGTATGTGTACCTGTCACTGAAACTCCCCCAATCTCAAACGTCTCTTGAAAGCAGACATCGAGATTTATCCGCATTGCTCGTGCACCAATAAGTACCCCTCAACTAGACCAACAATTTGCTTGTTGCCATCATTGGATGCTGGTTGCTTACAGACTGGCTCCCTGTCTCTTCTATAAACCATTCACAGGACTCATTAGTCATTAAATGTCAGGCCAACACTACCAGACGCCACGGGATTCTGGAATTACGGTCAGTTATTACTGAAATTCTTCAACTTCTCCGTTGTGTTCTCTTCCCAGAAACTCACTTTGCTTTTTGTCTCTATCTATATGACTGATTCTACTTCACCTCGTCTACCTGATCACTCTCTCTCCTTGACCTCTTCTCACACTCTCATTCCCTTACTCTCTACTTGGTATTTCCAACAGTCTCTCTGTTTCTGTTTCGCACTTATTTAGCTCTCGCTCTACATTGCTCTATTCCTGTGTGTCACAATCTGTGAACAGCCTTTCAATCATCCACCTTCACATAATTGCTATTGTGTCGATTTAAGAATTAGTTAATTCAGTTGGCTGCGTGGCTGATTTGTGAAACAGTGCGATGCCGACAGTTAAAGTTTAATTCCCGTACCACCTTATTTAAAGTCCATAAGAGATAGGACCAGAAGTGGACCTTTCGCCCACCCCCAACTCCGCCCAACCTTGATCTGCTATACAAAGTATTTCAAAATTTCCTCACATTCACTTTCTACCATCTCCATGGAAACCTTGCTTCCCCAAATAACAAAACTCTATCTGTTTCAGCCTTCAGTCAATGGAGAGCGTTTCTGACTGGAGAAGCTCACTGTTGCAAGAAGGTCCAAACGGTTACAAACACCGGCATAACAACTTCTTCCTCTTCTTAGCTTTACATTGATATGTCTTTATTCTGAGACACGGGGTCTTGACTCTCCCACCAGGGAAACACCTTATCAGTATTTACCCTTTCATGAGCCCTTAAGTTTCCTGCATGATTGATGTGGGAACTCCTCTCACTCTTCTAATTTCCAGTGAGTAGAATCCAAGCCATTCAAATCTTCGACAATAAGACAACACTCCGCAAACCAGGAATCGTCTTCTTGTCCCTTCTCTGAAGTTCTCCCAATGAAATGACATCATTCTGAAATAAGAGAATCAAAATTGCTCACGTTATTCTCGGCCTTATCTCGCCAGTGATTTGAACAGCGTAGTAGAACTTCCCTAGTTTCCCAACTCACTGAAATAAGGACTAACATTATTTCAACCTTGCTGATTACCTGCTTCCAATTCTTTGTGGTTCCTGCACACGCATCTCCAAATCCCCTGATTATGTAGTTTCTCCATTCAAATAATATGCTGTTGTTTTATTCTCCCCTTCAAAATAAACAAATTCACGTCTTCCCGTATGGCAGACCATTTGCGATTTTATTTTTCCATTGACCTCAACTATCAGCATCACTCTACAAAGTGTTTGATTTCCTCTCCTCAAGAACAATTCCACCTATTGCTATGTCTTCGACAGGTTTGGAGACAGAATGTTCAGGACCTTGCTCAAACTCATTAAAACTCATGGAAACACTGTCCTCTCAAGTTATCAACTCACCTGAGGTTTGGTAACCCAATCATTTGTCCCGAATTTTGCAACGGTTCTCATGAGATATTTGGCTCTGAAGCCGAAACAGTCACCATCCTGCATGACCCTCTTTCTCAAGCTGATTGGAATCTGTGGCTCATTGTAAATCAATTGTATTCTGATTGCTTGACTTGGAGTAAGACATGAGGAATGTAAATTGAAGACTGGCATTTAGCGCAAGAGGATTGAAGGTTTGAGGTAGTGATGCCTGAAGTGATATAACACATCGGTGAGACCATGACTGGTGAATTGTGATTTGTTTTGGTGTCCCTTTTTCAACTAGGACATTCTTGCGAGAGAATGGGATTGTCATGGGTAAAATCATCTGTCTCGGCGTAAGAATCGGGGTTCAACAGTAGAGTTTATCGTGCATCGAAACTGGATCTCCGAGCAGAGAGAGACGTCCGGCAGCACGGCTGTCAGCTAAGTAATTGTTTGTAATCATTTTTTTTTCCCAGGGAAGTAAGATCGTTTTCCATTCCTGCAAATCCAAGGCAGTAACATTGCATAACAATTAGTCTTATGTAGTTAACATTTCTATTGAAGGTGGTGGATGGTCTCAGACACTTCAGCGGACAGGATTCCTCACTGATGTGTAGTCTCTCCCAATCCACCTTAAACTGAGCATTTATGTTCTGTGTCTGTTGTGCTGCTATCTTCTTGGCCTCAGGCAGTATCTATGCATGCTTCACTGTACTTTTCCAAATAATTGCTCAGCGTCTTCTGAGTTCCGTGACCAACTTATGGCTCAGCGACCATTATGTGTCCATGTGCCCATGTCAGCATTCCTCCTCGGCCATAAATGGGTGACATTTATTTTCTGAAATAGTGCTCTCTGGTTCTGGACTCTCCTATAAGGTCTTACAATTTTTTTTGCATTTCGCCTGTCAAGCCCCTCAATAATGTTATATAGTTCAATAAAGGTGCCTGCAGTGCTTCTCAAAGTACTTATGTGTGGAGGAAGCTCCGTTCCTTCCACATCCGGCAGAGATTTACCTGTTCTTCCACAAATGTCAAATACTGCATCCATTGCACCTGACGTGGTCTCCTCAACATTGGGGAGACACGAAAGCAAATTGTGGATCATTTCAGGGAACATATCTGAAACAACTGCACTAATCAGCTCCACTGCCCTGTAGCTGAACATTTCAAATTACCCTCACGCTCTTCCAAGGAAATATGTCTGCAGTTTCCTCAATCGCCAAACCCTAACCAGTGCACGCCATGAGGAAGAATGCCTGTTCTTGCGCATTGCGACCCTCCAACCACACGGGATCAATGTGGATTTCACTAATTTCCCCACTTACTCTTCCCCCACCTTATCCCAGTCCCAAAATTCTAACTCAGCACTGCCCTGTTGATCCGTCCTACTTGCCCGTTTTCCTTCCCACCTATCTGCTCAGACTTCCTCCCCAGTGTATTAATTTCACTCCCACCTTTATTTACCTATCGCATTCCCAGCTAAGTTCCCCCAAAGCCCCAACCCTTTCAATGAAAGATAATGCTTAATCCCCACTATTTGAAGATAAATAACAATATATGTTCTTAACAGAACACTGTACAAAACTATCAACTAACTGAACACTCTCCCCGAACTGAACAAAATCCTTTTAACATGCCGTTCCAAAACACACGAATAAGGAGAGATTGAGTTTGGTTTATGAGGAGACACTGAATAGATTGGGATTATATTCACTGGGTTTTACAAGATTAAGTGGGGATCATACGGAAAGATATCGAATTATGAAGGTAATAGTTTAGATAGAGGGAGAGAAGATGTTTCTAATGACAAGTGAAATTAGGACAAGAGGGCAGATCATCAACAAATGAGGGACCAAATTTCGGACTGAATTGAGAAAGCATTTCTTCATCCAAAGTGTTGTCAACTTATGGAATTCCCTCGCAAATGAAGTAGTTGTGGTACCCTCAGTAAATATTTTAAAATATTTGGTTATTTGTTTTTAAATAAAGGAATTATTTGTGTTGGTGAGTCGGGTGTAATTGGGGCTGAGGACACGAATAGATCAGATATGACCTTATTGAATGACAGAGCAAGCTCGAGGAACCACAGGGCCTCGCCAGCTCTTCTACCTTGTGTTCTTATATTCTATGCTTTTTAACATTAGATTAAATTAATCTCAAGTCCACACAGTCTCTGTGTTCTCCACTGTATTCAGTCCTCCGTGGCCGATCTCCCTGTGTCCTCTTCTATTTTTTATCATGACAAGGGTTTCTACAGGAAGAGGTGCTTTTGATAGAAAGTATCATTTAATTTCATTGAGAGCAAGATTTTTGTTGAGAAGTTAGCACTCCAGTTCTATGACAATTTTTAGGCGAATGGATCGCATTTGCTTCCTGACCAAATGTTCAAAATGCGCAGTATTTATATCCACCAACATCATTTCATGTCATTGGTCAGATGATGTCTAAACAATAAATCCAACCTCGACTGTGGTTTAGCATCCGGGCCACAACGTAAATATATTGATTAAATTTGAATTCGTGTCAAATCAGTAACAGAGACTTATGTCTCAATTTAA
Organism: Hemiscyllium ocellatum; assembly: GCF_020745735.1. Taxonomy (NCBI): domain Eukaryota; kingdom Metazoa; phylum Chordata; class Chondrichthyes; order Orectolobiformes; family Hemiscylliidae; genus Hemiscyllium; species Hemiscyllium ocellatum. The sequence goes on from NW_026867540.1 coordinate 131,455, forward strand.
AAGTCAATTGTTTTGTGTTTCTATGTTGGAACAGCCTATTTCCCAACCTTTCCAATATGGCAGCTGGGCCTGCACTTAATATTTTCCACAACATTTCGAAAACACAATTTACTTTACAGTGAATCTTTTTGCTTTCCACTTCATAAAAATTATAAAGATGGGTTAGGGAAATGAGAGTCAGGAGGTAAAGTTAGGAATGCAGTCCATCCCTGAGCCATTGGCAAGCTGCAGTGCAAACGGGTCCCCAAGTTGCAAGGACAATGTTTTGCTTATCCCCTGCTTAGGGCTCTATCCCAAGCTCAGACTGTACTTTGGAGGCTTGACCAAAGATCTGACTCAGTCCTGATGCGCTGAGGATGTTTCTGCTGGAATAGCATAAAGCATTGTTCAACCACAGTGAGAACATTGTGCACTTCATCTACATGATATCAAGTAGATGCAGGCAAAGAGAGGCACATTCATGGGAAGAGCAGACTGACCAGCACGTTGCCTAAGCTGAAGGGTTTCAGTTATAAAAAGAGACCGAACAAACTGCAGTTGTTTCCTGCACAGCAGAGAATGTTGACAGAGGGCATGACTGGGAGGTTTGAAGAGAGGAATAGACAGAGTAGACAGGACGGAATTATTCACTTTGACGGAGAGATGATTGACCTGAGGCATAGATTTACAGTAAGGCGTGGAAGATTTCGACGGGACGCGGGATTTATTTCAGTCAGAAGACACTGTGACCCTGAACTTCACACCTGTATGAATGGTGGAGGCAGAAACACCATTATCATTGAGAAGCATTTGGAAAAAAAAGTACAGAGAGGTCTTGAGTTCCTAGATTATAACTCGCGGAAAGTGCTGTGAGCAGACTTCAGTTCCAGACCTCAGGAAGGAGGATTTGGTCCTGGAGGGATTTAAGTACATGATTACAAGCAATAAACGTGGACTTTCATAGGTTCCGTTCTCACGAGAGATTAATGAAGATGGGGCTTATTCTGTATAATTTACTGGTTTGAGTAATGTGTTTGCAAGCATGTGGCTCATTCGTTAGCACTCTGCCTCAGAATGCCAAGACCCCGTGGTCAATTCCATCCACGGGCATCTATCTGTGTGGAAGGTGCACGTTCGCGCTGTGTCTGTGTTTGTTTATGCCGGGTGTTCCGATTTCATCCCACAGTGGATTGACTGTGCTGAGGTTGCCAATGGAGTCCGGGCATGCGCAGACGAAGTGGGTCTGTCATGGAGAATAGAGTTTTCTCGGGATAGGTGGGACAGTGTGCAATCTATTGGTCTGATTTCATTCTGTAGTTTTTTTGATCACTCAGGACATTACGAAAATCAAAAGCAGGTTTAATAAAAATGTATTATTTCCACAGATTGATGTTGAAGTCAAAACTGTGCTGTTACAATACCCTGGAATTCTCTCCATAAGTACATTGTTGGGCTACAACAACATACAAACTAGCGTCTCAAGATTTCAGCTCACCACCAACTTCTCAGAGCCAACTCGGGACGAGCAAGAAATGCTTGCCTCAGCCAGTGATGCCATGTTATAGTGTAGAAATTAGTGCCATGTCAGTTAAAAGAGATCATGTTACGAATTTCTATGCAGTACTGGAGGAATCGAAATCTCTGCCTCAATTACTGGTCGATGCTAAATTTAAATTTAAATTTGAGACAGGCGTTTTTTTTTTGCTTTTGTTACAAAAGTGCATCAACAATTCGACAAATGCAAGTCAATCGAATCATCCAATTATCAGCGATGAGCTTATTAAACGATTGAGCGAGTTCGAGGGTTGATATGACTTTTCCTGTTCCTATTAAAAATCGAATTCGATGTTCATCAGTTCAAACATTGCTCAGGCGAACTTCTCTTGTCCGCTTCATAATGTAAACGCCCAGGAAATTGTTTTAATACTTGATTCCAGTTGTTGCTTGTCTCCGTTAGCGTTCTATATCTTAATGGAATCAAAAGTGTAGCCAATCGCGATTGTATCCATGACTGATGCAACCAATGCACGCTGTGAGATCGTAATAAGAAGCCCAATATTTCAGGTTTGTCATTCTGTTTCTCAGACCTACGGCAGTGATCTTGCACAGTTCATCTTGCCTGCAGAGATTTGTATATTTCCACATCGCAAAACAGGGGAAACATCGTTTGGATCAGTGCCTGCCGTGTTGTTCAGAAGTGTACAGCTATTTGGTTGCATCACTTTTGTTCGTTCAATCGGCCCATCCTATTGTCCGCAATCTTGGCAGGGAAAAGGATTCGACTCAGAAAGCCGTTAATCAGAATTCTCAGTCTGTCTAAAATTGTACGCTTGCATTCTTTCATATTGCAAACAATGTTGATGAAGAAGGTCTCCCAGATGTCCTATCAGCATGCTGTACCTGAAACATGTGCAATGGTAATGTCCCTAGCTCGGAGATGGAAGGATTGATTCAAGTCTTGCCTGCACCAGAGCTGTGGAACAACATCTCTGAACACTCTTGGTCGTACTCATCTCCAACTTCGAAACGAATGGAAGATAAAAATCAGGAGTGTTTTCTGAAAATGTATAAGGTTCCACCATACACGTTCGATGAAGAAAGATTCCTGTCAGAGAAGAATTGAAATACTTTAACCATTCTTGGGCCCATTATCTGAGGAACGACAAACTGACATTGGGTGCTGCCCAGAGAAAGGTCATGAGGCTGATGTCGCTTATGCTGGGACTGTATTGAAAGGAAGGTTGATTAGTTTGGGAATGTACTTGTTGGAATTTAGAAGAATGCAAGGGAAGCGTATTAAATCATGACAGATACTGAGAGGACTTGATGGGGAGAGTTTGCTTGCCCCTCTGCGAAATTTTAAGTTCGGAGGACATCATCTCAGAATAAAAGGTAGCTGAGTCGACACTCACAGATAAAGGTGAGACCTTTACGTTTCGAGAGAATTGAATGTGTGGAATTCTTCACTGCAGAGCGCTGTCGAGGCTGCCTCACTCAGTTCATTGAAGGGTATCGCAAACAGATTTTTAATCATAAGGGAAGCGATAAATTATCAGAAAAAGGTGGGAAAGTGCAGTTGCAGATGATGAGATCTGCCATGATCTCATTAAATAGTACAGCTAACTAAATGAGCTAAGTTGGTCCACATCACTGCTCCGGTTTCTGATCTAATTTCTGCAAGAGACGACAGGTTGAAAACCTTTGCGACATCGAAGTTTTTTCACGTCTGGATTGCTGCAATTAATGCTGTATTTTTGATCCTATATTGTTGTTCGTGCCTCAAGATGTTTGTACTCTAAGCGTGAATATCTCCTTTATAACAGTAACCACCTTTGTATCGTCCTTTACAACCGGTCTTGAAATCATTCGTTTCTGAACACGATTTGAACCCCTGCCCGTCGTATTCAGAACCATAGGAATTTGCAATGCAGGAGAAGGTCATTTGACAAATTTTGTCTTTTCTGGCTCATGTGACATCTGCTTAGCTTGGTCGATTCTACATCCTTATTTTCATACCCCTCTGCATCTGCCCCTTTTACATATATTTCTAAATTTACAAAGAACAGAGTACAGTTACGACACAGAACATGCTCTTTGGCCCTCAATGTTGTAACGACCTTTTATTCTCCTCTAGGTTCAAACCAACCTACATATCGTACATTTTACTGTCACCCATATACCAATCCAGCGTCACTGAAATATCCCTAATGTATTTGACTTTACTACCACTGCTGGCAGTGCATTCCACGCAACCACAATTCTCTGTGTAAAAATCGTAACTCTGACATCACTCCAAAACCTTTCTCTAATCAATTTAAGATTATGCCCCCTTCTGATAGCACTTTAAACACTGGAAAATCGTCTCTGGCTATTCACTATATCTATACCTCTCATCATCTTGCAAATCTCCATCAAATCACGTTTCATGCTTCTTCTCTCCAATGAGAAAAACACGATCTCCGAAAACTTTCTCCATAAGACATGCCCTCCAGTCCAGCCAGCATTTTGTTGCATCTCCTCTGCACCTATTCAGATGCTTCCGCACCCTTTCTGTAATGAGGCGACCAGATCAGAACACAATACTTGAAAAGTCGTCTAACAAGGTCTCTATAGAGCTGAAGCATAACCTCACCGCACTTAAACTCAATCTCCCTTCTAATGAAAGGCAACACACTGTGCAATATCTTAACAACACGATCAACGTCGGTGGCAAGTTTGAGAGACCAATAGAAGTGAACTCAAAGATCCCTCTGTTAACGCTGTAATATGCATTCCAATGTGACCTTCGATTTCCAACTTTTCAGCCCAGCTCCGCATCTTATCAATGTCCTGTTGCAACCTACAAAGCGCTGCATACCATTCACAACTCCACCAATCTTCATGTCACCAGAAAAATGATTAACCAAACTTTGCATTTATTCATTAACTCCATCCATTTCAATCGAAAAAAGCAGAGGTCTCAGAACACATCCCTGTGGAAAACCATTGGTCAAGATGAGAGTGGTGCTAGAAAAGTACAGCATGTCAGTAGGCATCCGAGAATCAGGAAAATCGACTTTTCGAGCAAAAGCCCTTCATCGGGATTCCTGATGAATGGCTTTTGTGTGAACGTTAATTTTCCTGTTCTTCGAATGATGGTTGAACTGCTGTGCTTTTCCAGCATCACTCTGAACTTGACTCTCACCTTCAGCATCTGCAATACCCAGTTCCGCCCAGTTGTATAAAATTACTGGTCACCGAGATACAGGGTAAAAATTTACCAACAATTACCATCCACTGCATTCTAAAAAGCAGCCAATTATTTATCCGGACAGTTAAATTTCCCTCTATCCCCTACTTCCTTATTTCCTAAATGAGCCTGGTATGGCGAACCTGATCAAAAACCTTGCTGAAATCCATTGTTTTGAAATCTCTTACGCAGTCTACCTCCATCACCCTCCCAGGCAGCACCTTCAAAATCACAATGACTCTTTGATTAAAAACGTAACTGAATTACGCACCTGGGGATCAGTCCAACTTTAATCACGCAAAAGTTTCCAACAACTTCTCACTCCCTGAAGGGAAACTGCTCAAGAGGCTCACTATCTCCCCTCTCAGATCTTTCATATTGGAAAGACCTTGCTCAATTCCCATTCGAATGCGCCAGGGGAGCTCTGCATACATTTCTGGTCTTCACAAAGTGTTTTAGTCAGCACTTCAAGCACACTGTTTTGTTGTGAACTCAATTAATTGACTTCGAACGAAGAAGCATCAATTTAATTTGTTCTCGTTACGTATCTCTCAATGCGCCCACAGGTCGATGCTCTACTGTGGTCAACTGTTAACATTAATGTTAATAATTTTCTCTTCAAACATGGCTCAGAATTAAAATTTATGCACGTTTGAAGATTGAGCTTCCTGCAGTGAAGTACTCTATGATACTATACGTGTTTCAATGCGGGGCAAATTGATCTTTCTGACATCAGAGAAGAAAAGGTACCGTCGAAACCTCGAAAGAGCATGAGTTCAGTACTGAAGGGATCTGTCATCACAACAATGTACGGAAAGCTGGATATCACTGTGGCAGGAAAGGTTGTTGGATCTTCAGGGCTTAGATGTTTCGAATGGTATTGCGGGGAGATAAAAGAGTTGGAGAGTGCATTGTTAATCAGGAATAGCATCATAGCTGAAGAAAGGTAGATCTTCAAAGTGGATTTGTCTGCATAGTATGTACGGGTGGAAGTCAGAAACGGGAAAGGAGCAATCACTTTATTGGGAGACTTCTTTAGCCCCGCCACCCAAACCCCCACCATCACAACGGAGGCACGGAGGAGCAGATTGGGTGAAGGTTATTTGAAACGTTCACAAGTAACATGATTGTTGCCATAGGTAACATTAACTTCTGCAATTAGACTTGATCCTCCTTAGTTCGCATCGTTCAAATGGAGCAATTTTGTCACGTGACTCGAGGAAGGTTTCCTGACGCAATATGCCGATAGGACTGTGAGACGGGAGGCTACATTGGATTTGGTGCTTGGCAACAAACGCTGCCAGCTGTCAGATCTCTCAGTAGTAGAGCATTCCAATAATAGTGGTCACAAATCTATGATCTTTACTGTATCCATGGATGATGGTAGGAGCAGACCGCATGGAATTTATTTCATTGTGAATGGGGAAATACAATGCCATTCGGCAGGAACTTGGCGCCTAAATTTGGAAACAGATGTTCTCAGGGAACTGCATAACAGAAATGTTAAGATGCACCGAGTAATAGTGCTGCACACGTTTGTCACACTGATGCAAGGAAGAGAGCGTAGTTTGAAAGAGCCTTGGTTGACAAGGAATGTGAAACATCTTGTCAAGAGGAAGAAGGAAGCTGACTTAAGCTTGAGGAGGCAAGGATCAGACAGGCCTTTAGACGGTTAAAAGTCAGCCAGGAAGGAATAGAAGAGCGGACTGATGAGAGATCTAAGGTGAAAAAAGCAAAATATTTAACGGGTAGAATTAAGAAAACCCGAAAGCGTTCTACACTTGTGTGAGGAACAAGACGACGGCCAGAATAACGGTAGCGTCGGTCACGGATAGTGAAGGGAACTTGCGCCGGGAGTCAGAGGACATAGAGGACATCCATAATGAATACTTTACTTCAGTATTCGCTCCTGCAAGAGCATTGACGTTTCTGAGGACACCATGAAAGAGAATGATATGCTGCAATAGGTTGGAATTCGGAAGGAGGATGGATTGAAAATTTTGAAATAAGTAAGAATTGTTAAATAATGTGAGGCAGATGGAATATTCCATAGGTTACCAGTAAAAGCTTAGAAAGCGGTTTCTGCTGCTTTGGCGACTGGCGACTGGCAACTGGCGTTGCTCCAAATGTTTGGAGGGTGGAAAAAGTGATTCATTTGTTCAAAGAAGGAGGATAGGTATATTCCTAGGAATAACAGACCAGCTAGTCTAAAGGCAGTGGTGGGCAAATTATTGGAGATGATTCTCAGAGACAGGATTTGCGATTACTTCGAAACTATATATGATTAGACATTGCCACAACCACGTTGTGCGGGCCGGGTCACGCCTCACAAAACTTATTGAATACTTTGCGAATGTGACAAAACATGTTGATGGAGGCAGAGCAGTGGATGCATTATACATAGATTTTAATATGCCGTTTGATGAGGTTCCCCATGGTAGCCTCAGTCAGAAAATAAGATGGTATTGGAAACATGCAAACCTGTCTATCTTGATACAGAATTGGTTGGCTCTTAAAAAAAAACAGAGGATGGTGCTTGATGAAAGTATTCAGCGTGGGTCTCAGAGTTCTGCTGGGATCAGTTCTGGGATCTTTGCTGTGTCTGATTTTTATAGATGGTTTGGATGAGAAGGTGAAATGGTGCATTAGTCAGTGTGCTGATGACACGATGGTTGGTGGAGTTGTGAATAATGTGAAGAGATGCTTTAGGTTGCAACTACACAGAGTTCCGCTGTTAAGTGGCAGATGGATTTCAACCTAGAAAACTGTGACGTGATTCGTTTTTGACGGTGGAATTTAAATGCAGATTACATGGTTAAAGGCAGGATTGTTGGAAGTGTGGAGAAACAGGGATAACTCGGGGTTCATGTTAATACATCCCTCAACGTTTCCACGCAGGGGGATAGGGTTGTGAAGAAAGTGCACAGTGGGTTATCTTTCAAGATAGGAGTAATTGGGATGAAGAACCATTGATTATGCTGCAGCCCTACAGAGGCCTAGTTAGACGACTCTTGGAATATTGTGTTCCTCTCTGGTCGCTTCATTACAAGAAAGATGTGGAAGGTTTACAGTGAATGCACAGTAGATTTACAAGAATGCTGCCTGGACTGGAGGGAATGTCTTGTGGGAAAAAGGTTGAGGGTGATAGCTCTTTCATAATTGAAGTGAATAAGGTTGAGAGTCGTCCTGATAGCCGTGTAAAAGATGCTGAAAAGCATAGATAGATTGTTAAAAATCACATAACACTAGATTTTAGTTCAACAGGTTTAAATAGAAGCACTAGCTATTGGAGAGCTGGTCCTTCATCGGGTGATTGTGGAGTACTCGATTGTAAGACAAAGAATTTATAGCAAACATTGACAGTGTGATGTAAAAGAAATTATACATTGAAAAATACCTTGATTGTTTGTTTAGTCTCTCATTTGTTAGAATTACCATATTAATTTCACTTCTTTCATGTGTACATCACAAACCTTTTTTTGGAAGTTACATGCTCTAGCGAACTTTAACAATTGGTGTCAACACAGATAATGTATTGTGCTGCTATCTGTGCTATAATGTTTAGACTGATTCTAATCTTAAAAAATGAATTCACAGAATCTTACATAGATTCATGCAGTTTTTGAGAAAAGTACAATGTAACTCTGCAAATATAAATTCACCTCACACACATATATGTAAATATATGCATGTGGGTTTGTTTGGGGGCACAGTTGTGAGTGTCTGTGAGAGAGAATATTTGAGTGGAGAGGGCTCTAAGTGTGTGAGAAGATGCATGTATGAGTGTGCGAGTGTGTGTGTCTGTAGGAATTTGTATGTCTTCGGGAGTGTCTGCATATGTGTGTGTGTGCGTGTGTGTGTGTATGTGTGTGTGTGTGGTGTGTGTGTGTGTAAGCCTGTGTCAGCCTTTCACGAAAAAAAAGACGTTCCTTGAAACAAGTTTCAAAATTTCAGACGATCTAATTTCCTCGACACCAGAATAAGGAACTCTCATCCCCGCGTCACTTCTTGACAGCACACCCAAACAAAGCCATAATTCATAAACCAGTCCGTAATATTCAGCCATTTTAACTGCTCATGCTGCCGTTGTCACTCTGCTCTTCCGCGTGAATTCTCACTGCCTCTGGAAGTAAATATTTTAATGGCTCCGAAACCGTCGGCTCCCTAAAAGAGTTACATATATGAAATATTTTAATGTCTGTACTCATCTGTCAATATTGTTTTGTTTGTACCTTTCACATTCAATGTATGTTTAACCTGGTCCCTCCTTAGATTCAGATATGGTCTCTTTTTATTTCTGCCTCCAGCTCATGTGCACTTAAGAGAGCTTCCTTCGCTTCCACAGTCTCTCAAGATACTCCTGTAATAATACCTTATGAGATCTACCTACCTGTTCTGATTGGATCGACCAAACACCATAGTCACTGGCCACTGTACTGTTTTAGTCGTTTTCTCAAATGAAATGAACAAGACTTCTGCTTCCTTTCTATCAAATTCTGATGATGCTTTGATATATCTAGACCGAATCCGACCACGCCTTTCAACACGCTGGGTTTGCTCATCCTCACTGTCTTCCTCATGATGTGTACTTCCTACCTTACCCTACAATCTTTTAAGCCAATTCCTTCATTTCAAGGTCTCTCTATTTCTACTTTTCGTCTCTGTTTTTCACCCTTCTCAAGTTTTACCTCTTTCTTAGGCTCATTCTTTTGTCTCATTGTCTTTATAATCGGCTTTTAACTGTAATTGTATAGTATCATATCATTTTCGTCTTTATGCTGCCTCGTCTGCAATTGAATTCTTGCCGTTTCCAAAGATTTAGTTGACGTTACCAGCAAAAGAAAAACAAGCTTTTTAAATTATCATTTATCTTTTCTCATAGACGAAGCTGCGTCTACAGCATCCTCGTGCAGAGAATTCCATTGATTCACTATTCTCTGGGAAAACCAGTTTGTCCCCTTCACTTTCTTAAATTTTACTCCCCCTAGCCTTGAGGCCATGTATCGAGTTCTCGTCTCACCCATCAGCGGAAACAATTTTCTTGCCTTATTCTTAACATTCCCTTTTATAACTTGATATGTTTCTGTAAGGTGCCATCTCTTCCATCTAAATTAGTGCGAGTACTGCCCAAGGCGGCTCAACCTTCCCTGATAGGGTGACCCTCTGATCTCTGGAATCAGTCTGGTGAACTTCCTTTGGAAAGCCTCCAAGGCCAATATGTCCTTCCTCAAATAATGAGACCAGAACTGCAGTAAATATTGAGAGTGCGGCCTCACCATCTCTGTGTGCAATTGCAGCAGAAGCCCCCTCTAGCAACGATTCCAATATTTCGTTTGTCTTCCGATTACCTGTTGTTTTCTGCGAATCATCTTTTGGGGACTCATGTACAATCACCTCTAAGACGCTATGCACAGCAATATGCTTCAATCATTCACAATTTAAATAAAGCGCTGGTTTGCTATTATTACTTCAAGAAAATAACGTTACTTTCACCAATATTGTACTCCACATGCTAAACCCTAGCCCACTCACTTAACCGAAATCTCTCTTCAGTCCCACCACTTCTTCTGCACAGTTTGCTATTCCACTCAAGTTAGTGTCATGAGCAAAGTTGGATACATTACACTCGATATACACTTCCACATCATATATGTATACAATGAACAGTTTTGGCCTAACCACTGATTTCTGCGACAGCGTCGTGAAGACTGTTCTCCAATCATTGAGAAAAACATTTGCTGCACCTCTCTGCTCTCTGTCGATGGACAAATCTTCCATCCATGCTTGTAAATTCCCCACAATTCCATGCATTCGTAACTTATGAATGGATACTTTACGCAACGTCTTGTCCAAGGTGACAGCATCCAACTGTTCTCCCTTATCCACCGTCTTTGTTACATCCTTAAAGAACTTCGAATAGACGTGTCACGAATGACCTTCCCTTCTTGTATTGATGCTACATTCTGCCTGATGGACACTTTTCCCAGATGTCTCACTATTTCCTGTTAAATAAGGCACTCCAACTTTTTCCCAACTAAAAATAGGTAGGAGATTTAGCTCAGATGGTTACAGAGTAGTGTTAATAATGCCAAGGTCACAGTTTAACTCCTCACACTGACGAGGTGGGTCTTTGGGATTTGCAAGGCATGGGTTCACAGTTGCAGGTTATGTGTGTGAGGAAGCACGGTCACGCAGTCGTTAGCACTGCTGCCGCACAAAACGAGGGACCCGGATTCGATTCCATACTCGGACTTTCTGCGTGCAGTTTGCACATTCTCACTGTGTCTACGAGGGCTTCATCTGGGTTCGCTGGTTTTCTTCCAGAATTCCAAAAGGTACAGGTTAGAGGAATAAGCCGAGCTGAATTGTCCATATGTTCAAGGGCTGTAGATTAAATGCATTAGTCATGGATAAATATCAGGCAATAGGGTAAGGCAGTGGACCTAGACGGGTTTCTCTTCGGAGGGTCGAGTGGACATGTTGGGCCTAAGGGCCTGTTTACACATTGTCGAGTTTCTTAGTTATAAAATGCTAAGCTATCTGCCTTTAATTTACCTGCCTTTTGCCTACTCACATTTTTTAAACAGCAACATGCCATTCGCTGTCTTACAGTTCACCGCGAGCAGCCTGCGAATCTGGCAAATGAACATTACATTTCCGCCATTCCTCTCAGCAACCTGAATGGATTTTAAGGGACTAAACGATCGTGCGACCCTCACGTTTGCTGAACTTTACTCCTATAGTGAGAACATTTGAATTGATAACCTGATCTCCCATCATATACTTAACATTATTCTTTGGCATGTGAAACATATTCTGCACTGTGAAGACTGACAGAAAATAGTTATTCAAGGCCTTTCTCGTTTCATCGTTGTCCAACGTTCATTCCCCTTTCGCATCCTGCAACGGCCCGAACTCAACTTTTGCCAGCCTTTTATGTTTTCATAATTATAAAAACGTTTCCTACTTGATATTTTACTCTGTGTTAGTTCGCATTTATCGTCTATCTTTCCTTTCTTTATTGCTTGCTTCGTGCTGTTATTTTGTTGCTTTTTAATTTATTTTAACCAATCTTCCCGTATCCTATTCCAGCACTCTTGGCTACTTTGTAAGCCTGAGCTGTTAGTTGACTGCCTTCTTTTAAATCCATGTTTAGAACATAGAACATAGAAAAATACAGCGCAGTACAGGCCCTTCGGCCATCGATGTTGTGTTGACCGAAGCTTACCTAACCTGCACTAGCCCAATAACCTCCATATGCTTATCCAATGCCCTCTTAAATGACCGTAAAGAGGGAGAGTCCATCACTGCTACTGGCAGGGCATTCCATGAACTCACAACCCGCTGAGTAAAGAATCTACCCCTAACATCTGTCCTATACCTAACACCCCTTAATTTAAAGCTGTGTCCCCTAGTAACAGCTGACCCCATTAGCGGAAAAAGGTTCTCACTGTCAACCCTATCTAAACCCCTAATCAACTTGTCCACCTCTATCAAATCTCCCCTAAACCTTCTTATCTACAACGAGAACTGCCCCAAGTGCCTCAGCCTTTCCTCATACGATTTTCCGACCATGCCAGGCAACATCCTGGTAAACCTCCTCTGCACTCGTTCCAATGCCTCCAGATTAGAACATAGATTATAGATTAGCACCCACAGTACAAACCTTTCGGCCCTTGATGATGTGCCAATATTTTATCCTGCTCTAAGTTCAAACTAACCTACTGTGACGATGATGCACATTTGACAAGGTTATGCTGTCCTTGGCTGTTTTTTTATTTCAGAGACGTCGTAAAAAACACAGACTTAGAAGCATCCAAGTTTGAAAGATTTTTGGATCAATTTGATTATCGCACACAAATGCTGCCTCATGGCAAATGGTTATCAAGATAAAAAAAATACCACTTCTCCAATGAAAGACGGACGTCCGTTTCTGTAGATCAGCATTTTTCTCAGGTTTTACTTATTTTTGTCAATCTGGCTATTCACTGAAAGCAGTCGATTGGGCAGATTTTGCAAGCTAATGGACCCAAATATGTCGGTTTTTGCTGAATATTTCTCTGACATCTCTCCTGTAATACCCTGCACTCCATTGCACCTTTTGTAATAAGGACAATTTATGGGGGTTGTTGCAATTATTTTTGCCATCGTCATTAAGTTGAGGTGATCTGTTGGGTTTTGGATAGTGCATTATGTGTTTTTATTCGTGTTTCATTCAATAACGTTCGAAGTAAATATGGTTTTGTTCAAACTAAGTGATTCAATCATCTGTATCACTTCTGCGATATCTGCGTTACACCCACTTAAAACAACGAGCAAAGTTACAGTTTGGAGCTTATTTCTTGAAATGTTTTATTGCGGTCTGTTCTGGTCAATAACTCTACATACCGTACATTTTACGATTATCCATACGCCTGTGTAAATTTGCTCCAATGTCCCGAATGTACCTGACTCTACTGCCACTGCTGAAAGTGCATTTTATGCATCCACCACACTCTGTGTAAAGAACAAATATCTCATGTCTATGCTATACCATTTTTCCAATCAAGTTAAAATTATGCCAACTTGTGATTGCCATTTTCGAACTGGCAAATTGAATATCTCTGACTATTCTTTCGATTTATGAAGGTCATCATCTTGTGCATCTCTCTCAAACGTTCCTTTTATTACATGCCCTCCATTCCAGGGAGCATCCTGGTAAATCTCCTCTGCACTCTCTCTTAAGTTTCCATATCCTTCCGATGATGAGGAGACCATAACTGAACACCATATTGCAAGTATAGACAAACCAGGGTTTTATGGAGCTCCAGCGTAAACTTGTGTCTCTTAAACTTAATCCCTCAGCTAAAGAAACCAACACAACATATGCCTTGCTAACAACCCTATCAATTTGGATGGAAACGTTGCGGGATCTATGGATGTGGTTCCCAAGATTCATCTTCTCCTCCACATTGCCAAGAATCTAAGATTCAACCTTGCAAGCTACATTCCAGTTCGAACTTTCAAAATGAATCACTTCACATGTTTCCAAGTTAAACGGTCTTCCACTTCTCAACCACGTCTGCATTCTGTCAATGTTCTGTTGCAATCTACAATAGCACTCCACATACGCCACACCGCCAACAACTTTAATGTCATCCGCAAAATTACTCATGTACCTTTCCATTTACTCATTCAAGACATTTATACAAATCAGAATAAAAACAGAGGTCCCAGAACCGATCTCTTTGAAACACCAAAGTTCTCCGAGCACATGGCTGAATACTCAACATCCATAGAACATTACGAATGGCTGTCTTCTATGTCCCAGTCAATTTTACACCCAGACAGCTACATTTCCCTGTATCCCTTGCCTCCAAAATTTCTCAATGAGCCTACCATGTGGAACCTCATCAACCGTCTGGCTGAATTGCATATGCATCACCGACACTGCTTGACCTTCGTCATTGTGTTTTACTACATGCTCAAAGCATTGAATATTCTTGAGAGGAATGACGTGCCCGTCACAAGGGCATGCAAACTATGTCTAATAAAGCTAAGTTGTCTCAAATATTCATAAATCCTGCCTCTCAGAATCCTCTCCTATAATTTTACCAGCAGATATGAAAGGCAGGCTGGCCTGCAATACACAATGTTATCCATAACCACTTTCTTGAACAAGAGAATATAATTTTCCGTCCTCCAAACTTCCGGTACTACAACAGTGTATTGTGGGGACGCCAAGACCTTCGCCAAATGTGCAACACGGTCTTCTCTTACATTCCGTAGGAAACCTTTCTCTATGCCTTCTGGTCCAGGAATTTATCTGTACTCAACAATCCAAGGCTGACCCATCCTTCCCTTGCTGTCCTTGTTTCTAACAGGAGTGTACTTGCCTTCAGCGCTGTGAAAAGATCTTATTGTATTCCCTCAACTGTTACTCAAATCGACTACAACATAATGTGTCCCTCGTCCAATTTAACCAGCTCCTTCCTCATCCCATCATATTATTCCTTGTTTAAGCACAACACCCTGGTTTTTAGTGATATTATTTCAGTGTCCATTTGTGTCGGAAGTTCGACCATATTGTGCGCACCCTTTCCGAGAGAATTCCAAAATAAAATATCATTCTGTTTTCCTGTCTGATTACAGAAGACCAGTTCTGAGATTTCACGCTCTCTTGTCGGTTCGGTAACGTGCTGTTTAAGATTTTTATCATGGATGTATTACTTTCACTCGTCTTAATATTGCCTCGACAGATTTGATTTGGCCAATCAGTGTACATGTTGTACACCGGCATGACTGCTCCTGTTCCACTCATATTTGTGTCAGTTACTTCTTGATTGATTGCCTGTGCCATTAGACCATTATTACTGGGTCGCTGACAGAATTCTCCGAAGGTGACTTCTTTCGCTGAGTATTCCTGATCTCCAGCCAAATGGATTCAACGTATTTCTCATTACTTCTGTGTCGTCTGTCCCTTTTGCCCGAATCCCATCCTTAATTAAGAGTGTGACACCACCTCACATCGTTCTGCCTGTCCTTGCGTTTTACAAGATACCCTCGGGTATTTAGTTCCCAGCCATTAACTTGCTTCAACCAAGTTTCTATAATGGTAATCCTTTGTGCCGACTTGCACAAGTTTATTGAATTTATTTTAATACTTCGGGCATTGTGAATGATGCCGTTTTACTCATTGTTGCTATCAAATCTAGCAATCTTCCTTTATTTAGAATTATTTCAGACGCCCAATTTTACTTTTATTTCTTTTCTTACTTTTGCTTAGGTCTCAGCATTGATTTCGTCTGCCTTTCTGCATCGACTCAAATAGTTTATCCATTTTTCAGCAAACTTGCCTCAAAGTCGTTCTGCTTGTTACATCTGCCATTCAACCAATCGAGGAATCTTCTCACCTGAGGCTATGTTTCACAAACACCCTCGCCCCGGCCAACCCCGTTTCAAGCTTCCCCAGTAGCTCTAGCTAACCTCCCAGCAAGGATAGTCGTCCCCTTCGAGTTCAGGTGTAACCCAATTCTTTCGTACGTTTCAAAGTTTCCTCAGAAGAGACCCTAATATTCCACAAATCTGAAATCCTGTCTCGCACTCCGCATCGACTCTTCAGCCAAGCATTTGCCTGCCAAACCTTCCTATTGTTGCCCTCATCTGCGCGTGTATTTTGCCTTGTGTTACTCAAAAGAGGCCACATGCAGTATAATTCCCAGATTGTCGTGTCGCTGCCAGTGATGCGTGGTGTATGAAGTGTGTGCTTTCCATCTTACATGCAACAGCTTTGCCTCGTTGATACAGGATACCGTGAGAGTGATGGCAAATTTTCGAGTCAGTGTCTCCAGCGGCTTCTCAATGCTCTCATATTTGATGTTAATCGACAGAAAGCAAACACAGTATTATACACGTACCGCAGGAGTCTGCGGTACATCATCCTCTGGACAGCAACAGTAGTACATGGCGCATAGCCGATGATGCTGAATCCCTGCACTGAAGTGCCAACGTCAGATATCGTCCATCATCTTAGTGACACACAACCACACCACAGTAAAAGACTGTTGAACCGAAATCATCTATTTGTGTGAAACTCATAGTCCCATTTTCCTGCTTCAGAACATTATCTCTCTAAAGACTCACCGGTGTACCTGTCCAAATGGTTTTTACTTGTCGTTGTTCTCGCCGAATCAAATCATCTGGCAGCTTGCTCTACACATGTCTGGCCTCTGTTTAAAACAAGTTTACTTATTAGGTTTTTCTAAAGTCCTTTCCCTTCAACTTCTTGCCCTCGACTGTGGACTCCGATACTCTGGAGAAAGGGCGTTGGTTTTAACCCTGTCTCTGTCCATTAGGACTTCCTGAGTGAGTATTAGATCAATATTCAGCCTTCTGTGCAGCAGAGGAAAAAAAACAGTGGCAGCCTGTTCAGCCTTTTCTTTTAAAATTAACCTGTCCAGTTTCGTTAAGAACCTTTGATTTTTTTCTTTACCATTTCATCTTGATAGCACTGTTCCAAGAGCAGTAAGTAATGAATCATGCACAGTACTCCAAATGTGGCTTTATGAAATTCAGGATCCTGACGAAGCGCTTTTGTTGAGATTTTCCTGTTCCTTGGATGCATCATGACCTGCTGTGCTGTTACAGCACCACACTGTCGACTTTGATTTCCAAAATCTGCAGTCATCGCTTTCACCTTATAATATAATATCACAATTCCTGTACTCCATGCTCTGATCAATGTAGGTAGAGCACCGAATCCTTGTGCATTTATCCCGTCACTTTTAATGAAACAGGATGTGTGTGGAAAGATTACAAATATTAGTGACTCGTCTGTCAACAGTGCAATCACTTGGTGATATTTTTCTATGCAAGGTCCCCAAACGGCATGTTTAGGTGCTCGTCATACTCGATCACTGTCTCCCTCTTCTAAATCGATTCCTTATTTCCCTGTTCATTTTCTTTCTTTCTTTCTTGCTTTTCTTCTTCCTTTATTCTTTCTTTCATTCATTCTTTCTGCTTTTCTTTTTTTCTTTCTTTCTTCTTCCTTTTTTCTTTCTTTTTTCCTTTCTTTCCTTCCTTCTTTCTTTCTTTCTTTCTTTCTTTCTTTCTTTCTTTCTTTCTTTCTTTCTTTCTTTCTTTCTTCTTCCTTCCTTGCTACTTTTCTTCCTTCCTTTCTTCCTTCCGTTCTTTTTTTTTTACTTTTCTTCTTCTTTTTTCTTCCTTTCTTTCTTTTTTCCGTTCTTTCCTTCTCTCATTCGTTCTCTCTTTCTTTCTCTTTCCCCATCGTTCTCCCTTTCTTCCTTACAACCTTTCTTCCTTTCATCCTTCCATCTTGTAATTATTTATTTATTTGTTCTGTCATTCTTTCTTCCTTCCTAACTTGCTTTCACTTTTTTCTGTCTTTATTTCTTCCATTTTTATTTCTTTCTTTCTTCGTCCTGTATTCCTTCCTTCCTTTCGTTTTTGTTTTATTTATTTATTTGTCTCCTCTCTCTCTTTCTAGCTTTTTTCTGTTGCACTCCTTCACTCTGTATTTTTATTTCCTTGCATCCAATTGCCTTTGACGGCATTCACATTAACAATGAAATAGTCACCGGTAATTACAGGCACATATATGTGGTGAGATCGGGGACACTTGCAGGAGAGAGTGGCTCTCATAGGAGAGGATTTTAATTTTCCTAATATAGACTTGGGCTGCCAGAGCGTTCATGTCTTAGATGGGGTGAAACTTGCTAAGTGCTGTCAGGAAAGTTTTCACAAGCAGTATTTAAGGTGTCCAATTTGTGAATGGGCAAAACCTGATCTGCTGTGGAGAAATGGGTTAGTACAGGTGATGAAGAGGTGCTCTGGTACCAGGGACCATAGTTCTATTATTTTAAATTATTCGAAGAGTTGATCAAAGCCGGCCCAAAGACTCAAGTACAAAAACAGGGACAGGCAAATTTTGATGGAATTGGCTTGGAGCTTGCACGGCTTGAGTGCAATATGTTGCTTTCAGGGAAGTGGGCCTCTGGAAAACAGGGTGACTGTAAAAGTCAGACAGCTCGAGTTACATATCTATTCGTTCCTGCAAGAATGAAAGACAAGATTGACAGGAATAAAGAACACTGGATGACAAGAGATGTTGAGACTTGAATGAGAAAAAGGAAGGAAGCATGGTTCAGTTACAAACAGCTGGGATCAAATGAATCTGATGCTCTATCGGGGGCACAGTAGTTTAGGAGGGCGAAAATGAGGCACATGTCAACCGTGGATGATAGGATTCAGGTGAATCTCAAGAGGTGCATTAAGTATATTAAATGCAAAGGAACAGCTCGAGAGACAACAGGATGGCTTCAGAACCGCAATGTACATGTGTATGCAGAACTGCATGATATGGGTGAGGTCATGAATGAATATTTCTCCTTTGTGTTTACTCTGTAAAGAACAACGATTTGGATGAGGATATCCAAGCCATGTTTAATAAGTTGCAGTTGACACGAAAATAGGAGTTATCGTGGACCATGAAATGCAGCTGTATTAGTAGGACGAGAAATGGCAAATGGAATGTAATATCAATAAGCGTGTGGACCTGCATTTTCGATCGTCAAATCAAGTCGGGAGCTTCACGGTTATAATAGAACAGAGTGAGCTTGGAGTTCAGTTGTATGTTTCTCTGAGAGTGAATTCGCAGGTAGAGATGGCGTTGCAGACGGCTTTTGTCAAACTGACCTTCACCAGTCAAGACATTCAGTCGTGATGTTGGAAGAAATATTACAGTTATACAGTACTTTGGAGACGGCCCCATCGAGTATTTAATTCAGTATTGACCACCTTTCTCTCGGAAGAAATTTTATTAAACTGGATGAAATTTACAAGGATTCAGTTTAAGGTAAGAGGCGAAAGAACAAAAGGGAACCTGTATGGCCAATGTTTTTTATACAGATTGTGGACCATATGTGGAATGACCGACCAATGGAAGTGTTTGAGGTGACTACATTAACACCACTTAAAAGATACTTGAAGAAATACACGGATGGGAAATATTTATTTGACAATGAGACAAGTACATGGAAATGAGTTTAACGATAATGGAAATTTTGAACGGAATGGACCAGTTTGGCTATAATTGACAGTCTCTGTGCTGTAGGACTCTATGATTCTATCACTGCATTCCATTGTTTCTGGCTGATTTTATTTCCGCTTCTAGCCAACGAATCTGCTCAGAAAATGAATGTCTCACAAGATGTCTTCTATCAGTTACACATCATTTTTGTCTGGAAGGAATAATGAGCTGCAACTGTCAGCTGAGTAATATTATCTCAAATAAATCGTTGATAGGATGAACAATTGAAGCGGTCACCGTCATAAATTCTGCATAATAGACAGGCAGGAGGTTGGAAGAACAAAACAAGCCAGGAAACATCTGGAGGTGGAAATTCGACTTTCCAGGTTTAATCCTTCTGCAGGACTTCGGGTTGGTGTGAGGGGAGGAGGAGATAAAAGAGCTTTATCTTCAGCATCCACGACCCCCACCCGCTGCCAGTCTGGAAAAAGGTTTAGAACAGAAATGTGGAATTCTCCACCTTCTGTTGCTGCCTGGCTTGCTGTGCTTTTCCTGCTTCTTGCCACTCTACTTTGATTTCCAGCATCTGCAGTTTGTTTGTCTCTACCCAAATAATTCTTCAGCATAATTCCTTTTGTCCATTACCTCTGGCATATCCGTTCTCTACTAATTTTCGGTAAGCGATTCCAATGTGGACTGAATTCCAAGTATATCCCCTGTCTTTGATGAACCCTGCCTTTCACCCTCTATACAGCGTATTCATAATTCTCCTTTTCTGTCGCCTGTTTCCTACAGAAACTCTACCTCACAACTTTGCTGAATTCCACCTCCTATAATCACAACAACATTGACCAACTTACAAAAGTGTCTGTCATTTATGCCTGACCCACAATCCAATTGCACGTTTTCTTATGTAATAAACAACGGAAAGAGCTTTCCAAAGAAGACGAGACCGTTGAAGTTCTGAACAAGCGTTTCATCATGGAGTTGCATTCAAATGATGCGTCACAGCCAGATTATTTCACATTCATACATGGTATTCACTGCACCCTTTCATTCAGGACATGAGCTCCCACTTCCTGCGTTGCTAATCGAAAAGATAAAGTAAGTCTCCCTAAGGTCATGCGCTGTGATTCTGTCTTGCTGCTCCCAAATTTGAGTCAATATAACAAGAACGGGTTATGATACAATTCTTACATGTAGGAATAGGCTATTTGGCCCAAAATGTCCACTCCAATCGATTCCAGTTGCACGTAGAGGCCGTGTGGAATTCAGAGCAGCCGGGTATGTGATGCATGACAATTTCACGAAGGGAGAAAAACCGCACGTACAGTCAGGTAGAAGGTTTAGTTTCAAGAAAGCTAGGAGAGCTAAGCAGGCAGTGAAAGAGTCTACTGAGGCTATCCTCATATCAGACAAGCATCCTGTTTTGGCAAATAAATGAGGTAATGGACTCTCTGGGGACTGTAGCGAATACTGCGAAAGGTTTGGAACTGTGTCCGGCTCGACAGTAACGACAGGTAAGCCAGATTCAAGACGATGAATTGTGACAAGTGTTTTTCCAGTCAGAGGTGCACACAGACGTTTAAGAGCCGAAAGCCAGAGGTCAGAATAGTGCATTGCCTCCCTCGTGCCAGGATCAATCTGTCTTGGAGAGAGTGCAGAACAATCTCAAAATGGAGTGGGAACAGCTGTATCACTCCTGGAATATTCGTATTCCACAACTTCACAGCATAGATTTATGATGGGAGCGTAAATATTTAAAAGGGCACGTAATGACAACATTTTTACCCAGAGGGTTCTGTGTTTATGGACTGCCAGAGAAAGAGGTCAAGGCTTGCAGATGTACAGCATTTAAAAGGCATCGGTATGGTTGTATGAATAGGAAGTGTTTGGAGGTAAAGGGGCCAAATATTGGCAACTGGCTCAAGGTTAATTATGGATATCTGATCAGTAGGAGCGTGTTGGACTGAAGGGACTGATTCAACGCTGTACAGCTCTATAAGTCTATGACTCGATGCCATTCCAAATAAAATCACTCCTCTGAAGCCACTGCACCACTGTCCTTACGAACCATTTATTCCTGTTTATTTGTGGCACTTTGCCCGTACATCCTGTTTCGTTATTTTTG
This sequence comes from Hemiscyllium ocellatum, assembly GCF_020745735.1. Classification (NCBI taxonomy): domain Eukaryota; kingdom Metazoa; phylum Chordata; class Chondrichthyes; order Orectolobiformes; family Hemiscylliidae; genus Hemiscyllium; species Hemiscyllium ocellatum. Next base: position 152,821 of record NW_026867540.1, read on the forward strand.
GTGCCACCTGTTTTGCTGAGGCTGTGATCCTTTTTGAACCGCTGCAGGCAGACCCAGAACAAACTGTGAGGGCGAGAATTCCCGAATTTGTAACCCAGCGAAAGTGCAGAAACTGCCGACGTATTTCCAGGTGAGATCAGCAAATTGCTTCAAGAAGAATTTCCCGGGCATCATCGTCCCATACATGTAACGACTTTGTCCCTCCAGATGGAAGCGTTGGTGGGTCGTGAAGCTGCTGCCTATTATCTCCTTGATCATACTCTAGCAAGGTGGTGGAGTTGCATTGAGTATTGACGTTGAACTGCGATGCCATGAAGCTGGGAGATAGATCTTGACAGAGGTGACCATATCTGATAATTGCCATCTCCCAATCACTTCCCCCAACGCCAACCAAAGCAAATCATGCACACCTATCCCAATGAGATGTCAACACATTTAATTTGAACAAATGTTCTTTTGGTCACTAATGAGAGAACTGTAAGCAATAGATGCAGGATATCCCCGCAGAGGCAATCTATGCACTGCCGTTAAGATTTGATCAAGGATACGTTATTAGTGTTTATCCATTCTCATGCGATGGTTTGGAAGACCATTTTATTTATTCCAAACAAATCATAAACCGTTTCAGAAATGATGTGAGTTGTTTATTCATGAGACATGACACCTAGGGATCACTAAATGTATGATGACTGGGTGATAGACGGCTCGGACTTCCACTGCGCTCTCAATACACTATCAGCAAATCCATGTTCTGTGGATTCACCATTGAATCTTATAATGGTTATCATATTCAAATAGTTTAATGAAAAGAGGAAACATCTACTTACTGTCATTCTTTCGGGAAGAAAATCTATGGTCCGTATCTGATCAAATTTTTCATTTGTCATGTGATTCATTTCTAAATGCCCGCAGGGCAGAAAGGGATGGGAAACGAATGCTGCTTCTGGCAGCAATGCCTGCATGTCATTAGTAACTGCTGTCAATATTATTATGGACCACGCCAGAACTTGTCAAAATATTTAAGAAGGTAGACTACACACTAACCTTATTGTTTTTCGTAAATATAGATGCAGAGCGGATTATCTAGCACTGATGCAGCTGGTCAAACCACAGAGCTTTAAACAAAACAGAATTTATTAAATCACTATGAATGAAACACGAACACAAGAAAACATGATTTCGTATAACTTACCGAAAACTTAATTAACACAATATCGCAACTTAACAAAACTGTTCCATCCTCTGCAACATCCCACGACCATACATCATGTAAATGTGTAATGCAAGCAGAAAGTATTGCAGGCAGGAATGGTATCAGAGAAAATGTTCTGACAAGACCACGGTTGAAACGAGAAACGCATTTTTCAATGTGGCTGCTTCTCTCAGTCCCAGTAGATTTGTCGCTCTTCCTACAACTTGGATCGAACGCAGTGGTTTGGATTGTTTTATTTGGAAGCTATCCATAACTTCCTTGAATAGTTCTGATGCACGTTTCTCCCCAGATCGGACTGATTCATCGTGGATAATCATTACTGTGTTTGAAAAGAGTAACTCCGAAGCAATATTTTGAGCTGTGATTTTGCGTGGAAAAGCCTCTTTAAATCGAGTGGACAAATATCATATTCTTAAAAAATACTGATTTTCCACTTTCTAATTCAGGGAGGAATCCTACGCAATCAATTAAGGCATTTGTGAAATTTTATTGAAATACAGGAATGGGTAGTCAAAGAGCAAGCTTCATTACTCTCTGCGGTTTTCAATTAAATGAAAAAAGTGACATGTCTGGCAAAATCCTTGAGCAGTCTGTGCCAGTAAAAATGACTTTATCTTAAATCATTTTATCTTAAGATATTTGAACCCGTAAATGATCTGTTATTTGGAGTCCGTGCACTATCCAAAACAACTTCTTCCGATAACACACTGGTATATAACTGATGAACTTGCACTCATTACTCGATTGTCTGAACATGTGATGGACTCCATTTCATCACGAAGACATCACAGAACACGGAACATAGAAAATAGAGCCTTGCAGTTCTGACCAGGCCTTTTGGCCCTCAATGTTGCGTCGACCGGTGGAACTAAGATGAAGCCTGTCTATCCTATACTATTCCATTTCACCTATATGATTTTACAATGAGTATGTAAATGTCCTTAAAGTCGGCGAGACTCCTAATGTTTTAGGCAGTGTGCTCCACATGGCTATTACTCTCTGAGTAAAGAAATTACCTCTGACATCTTTCCAATATCTATCATCTCTCAATTTAAAGCAGTGTCCCCTCGTCCGAACTATCACAACCTGAGGACTGGGAATTCTACTGCCGTTCATTTAAAGTAACCAATCCATGACAACCAGCTCCACTGCCTTTACGACACCCTCTTGACATAAAAATAAATGACAAATTAAACTTGTGAAAGAGGCAGTATCGTCACAGTATCAAGTGATGGATTTTAAGCTTTTGTGAGCTAAATGCCAAAGGAACAAAACTTTCTCGCCTAGGATTGTTTTTACACTCAATCTGTCCTGCAGAACGTTTGTGAACGCTGTTTCAGTGTAGATGGAATCACGAGTTAGTGAAAGGATTGGTTTTGTTCGTTCATCAGAAATGCCTAGATGCACCATCCCCAAGAATCCAAGGTCTTTAAACAGGCTAGATTTCATCCTCCACTGAGCGATCCACATGATTAAACAGCATTGATGACAGAGATAATTCTGGCATTAACACTTGATGAAACCACAACACAGATAGAATCCATGATATGCCCTGTGGAGTCAAACAGTAACACACACACAAACTAGCAGAGGTATATGCACTCACGTTCACATAAACACAAACCCAACTCAATTGACACACATACAAACAGGCAGTAATGTCAGCAGATACATAAGCACGACTGCACTCACTGACTGACACATCTACATGCAGACACGCACACACACACACAACACAAACATACACACAATTACAGTGAGATAACCCCTCATGTGCAAAGAGACATAAACTGCATGAATATTAATTCAACACAGTGAGAAATCAGATACTGGGGCATTAGCTAATATTCAGCTGCTGAATGGTGTCTATCAGTGGAACGACTACTGTGGAGGCCAGCTAATGTTTGGAAGCACAGAAATATGCAACATTTTTATTGTCTATATAAATAAAATATCTACAGTAGTTCTATATGTAGTGTGAGATAACTAATATATGAACACTCAGCGGTGTGCAAAATGTATATTGTCTGCAGTAATGTAATTCTCATGCGGGACAACAGAAATTTGCATGCTTAGCACATTGGAAACAGTGTATTGTGTACAGGCAGACAATGGCTATTGTGGGAGACATGCACATTCAATTCTGCAACCCGTGCGTTTAAAACATGAGCACATGTGAAATACTGCATCAGTTTTCGTCTTTGCATTAAAACAATATAGCTTTTCTTGAGCGCTGTACGATTAAATAGAGCCTTGTAACCGGCAAGGTCCTTTTTCGAGATGAATATTTAACAAACCGACTAACTATCCAAAATGATCCGAGATTTGTACCCCACACAGCACTGAATGTACAACGTAGAATGTTCAATATCGAACATTGACAATTACAGTGCAGTACAGGCCCTTCGTCCATCGATGTTGTGCTGGCCAGTGAAACCATTCGAAAGCCCATCGAACTTCACTATTTCACGATCATTCATGTGATTATCTAATTGCCATTTCAATCCACATAATATTGCCGAGTTCACTACTGTTGCAGGCAGGTCTTTCCATATCCTTGCTACTCTCTGAGTAAATAAACAACCTGTCACAACTATCCTATATCTTTAGGGCGGCACGGTGGCACAGTGGTTAGCACTGCTGCCTCACAGCGCCTGTCAGACCTGGGTTCAATTCCTGACTCAGGCGACTGACTGTGTGGAGTTTGCACGTTCTCCCCGTGTCTGCGTGGGTTTCCTCCGGGTGCTCCGGTTTCCTCCCACAGTCACAAAGATGTGCGGGTCAGGTGAATTGGCCAAGCTAAATTGCCCGTAGTGTTAGGTAAGGGGTAAATGTAGGGGTATGGGTGGGTTGCGCTTCGGCGGGTCGGTGTGGACTTGTTGGGCCGAAGGGCCTGTTTCCACACTGTAAGTCTAATCTAATCTAATATCTATCACACCTCAATTTAAAGCTATCTCACCTCTTGCTAGCTATTACCATCCAACGAAAAAAAGGCTCTCACTCTATCTAATGCTCTGATCATCTTGTATGCCTCTATGAAGTTACCTCTTTTCCCCCTTCTTGCGAAGAAAAACAGCCTCACGTCTCACCCTTTTCTTATAAGACTTTATTAAGATACTAGGCAACATCCTGCGAAATATCCTCTGAACCCCTTTCCAAAGCTTCTACATACTTCCAATAATATGGCCGTACAGTGTTGTGTACAGCTGAAACAACACCACATAGCTCCAAAACTCAAATCGTCTGCGAATAAAATCTGAAAAACTAAACGTTTTCTTTAATAACCCTATCAACCTGAGTTAAAGTCATGGCTGGAGATGCTGAAGGTTAGAGTCGAAAAGTGTGGCGCTGGAGAAGTACAGCCCATTTGGCTACATCCGAGGCTCAGGAAAAGTCGTCGTTTTGGGCATAAGCCCTGCAGCAGAAGAACCATTCCTGATGAAAGACTTATGCCCGAAACGTCAATTCTTGTGTTCATCGAAAGCTGCCGAACGGGCTGTGACTGTCCAGCACCACAGCTATCATCCTTTGTGGCAAATTACAGGGATGCATTCACTTCGACCCAGAGACCTCTGTGCTCATACACACTGCCAAGAGTCTTACCCTGAGTCCAGTCCGCTGTATCCCTGTTCCTCGTTCCAATATACATCACCTCAAAGTTTTCCACGTTATACTCCTTTTGCCACCTCTCAGTCCAGGTCTTCAAAGTCCTTATGTCGCACTGTCACCTACAAAGTCCTTCCACACTGTCCACAGCTCCACCTAGTTTAGCGTCATTGGCAAATATTCTTACAAATTGTTCATCGCACTTACCCAGGTCAGCTTTAAAAATGAAAATCAGGAGTGGTTCAAAACCAGATCCTTACGGTGCAGCAGTACGAAATGAAATCCAGGCTCATGGAAAGAAAGGACGTGAAGGCGCAGTTAGGGCGCTTGAGCGTTACAAGCTAGCCAGGTCAGACCTAAAGAGGGAACTAAGAAGACCTAGAAGGGGACATCGAAGTACTGTCTGCAACAAACCGCTATATCATCTTCAATCCCATGCCTCTGCTTTTTCTACAATGGCCCACATCGGGGAACCTTATCAAACGCTTGACTGAAATCCATATACAACTCATCAACAGTTTTATCTTCATCCACCAGTTTTATCACGTTCTCAAAGAACGCACTAAGTGTTGTGATGGTCCACCTACCCCTCAAAAAACCGTGCTGAATATTTCTCATCAAATTATTGCATTCAAGGATATCATAAATCCTATTTCTTACAATACCAAGGAAAACTTTCCACCAAGAATAGTAATGCTCACTGATCGATTATTACCAGGGTTGTGTCTATTCACCGACTTGAACAAGGGAACCACATTTGCTATCCTCCAGTCTTCTGGCACTCTTACTACAGACAATGATGACATAAATATAAATATCAACTACAAATAATATACAACCTCCTCACTAGGGTCCCAGATAATCCCAGGATAAATCCCATCCGACCCAGTTGACTTACCTATTTTCATACTTGTGACAATTGTTAACACCATCTGCTGAAAAAGTTCAATGCTGTCTATTTTTGTACCTTGTATCTCATATTTCCCCTCGACAGCATTGCATTATTCCGTGTGTATCATGACAAAACACTCATTTAGCTATTTTTTCTATCTGTTCAGACTCCATCCAAAACTTCCCACTATTTTACTTGATTGGCCCTAATCTTACCTTGTCATTATTTTATTACTGATATACCTACAGAAAGTTTTGGGATTTCCATTGATTTTATCGACCGAAAATTTCTCAAGTCCTTCCTGGTTCGACTTAGATTCTCTTCAGGTCACTGCATGCTAACTTGTAACTCTCAAGTGTCCTAACTGAGCCTTCACGTCTCATCTTTAACGTGTCTCGTTCTTACACTTGACAGAGATTCAACTTCTTTAGTAAACCACAGTTTCCTCACTTGACCACTTCCTCCATGCCTGACCGATACATACTTATCAAGGTCATGCTATTGCTTTTCCTTGAATAAGCTCAACATTTCAATTGTGCCTACCCCTGCAGTTTTTTTCCCCATCCTATAGTCGCTAAATCTTGCCTCAACACATCATAGTTGCTTTTACCCAAGCTAAAACTATTGCTTTGCAGTACGTATCTGTCCCTTTCCATCGGTAAAGTAAACGTCAATGAAATGTGGTCACTTACACCAAAGTGCTCACCTAACCTCATATCTAACACCCGGCCTGATTCATTACCCAGTATCAAAACCAGTGTGGACTCGCCTTTTGTTGGTTGCGTCATTAAACAATCCTGTTAAAATTGCGAAAAAAAACCTGACCCATTAAAAGTACTCCAACTAAAGCGTTTCTGGTCAATATTTGGTAAACTATAGTCTCTCATGACAATTACTCTGTTATTTTCGCTCCTGCCCAGATTACTTCTTGCAATTCTTTCTGCTCCATCTCTGAAACTTTTCCGAGGCCGACAGAAAACACCCAAGAGTACAAAATCTGACCCATCGCAAGTCGTCGAACGATAGTAGTTCCAGTCAATGTTGGGAAATTTATGTGCTCCCATAACAACTACCCTGTTACTTTCGCTGCAATCAAGAATCGTCTTCGTTCTGCTTCCCTCTGCATCTCCGGAACTCATTTCACAGCTACACAAAACACCCAATAGGGTGACCACTCCTTTTCTCTTCCTAAACTCAGCCCATGCTACCTCAATAGATGAGTCCTCATCACCATCCTTTCTGTCTCAGTAAAACTGTCCTTGACTAACAATGCCACACCGCCCCTCTTTTACCACTTTTGCTGGTTCACTGAAACGTGTGAACCACGCACTATGTAGCATTCCTGTCCCAGCTCTATCCATGTCTCCGAGATGGCCACAACATCGAACTCCAAGGAACCAACCAAATGTCTCAAGTTAGCCAAATTTCTTCAGGATGCTTCTAACATCCAGGAAGAAGGTGGGAGAAGCAAATCCTGAAACGGAAGTGTTTCTGTCAATTGTTTCCATATCCAGTCTTTTAGCTTGATCTTATCATTGAGGAGAAAATCGTCTCCAATTCATCGTCATCACCGTGTTGCTCTTAAAGATATCACAGTAACAGGCAAGAGCCTGAGGGATGCTGTGATGCAAAGGAAGTGCACCAATCTTTAATCCAGGAGGACTGGGTTCATACATTAACTCTCCTCATCAGACTTAGGAAGCATAAAGCCAACATTATAAAGTTTGTCAATTGTTCGTTTTTTTTCAGAATTAAGAATGATTGCTGTTTGCTGGAGCCAACATTGACATGGAGAAAACGAGATGCAGTCTGTGTTTAAACTCATTGACATTTTGCAGGGAATGATGCGTTCGTTACTTTGAAAGTGAATGGGAGATTAAGCCGAAACCATCGTTAGTCTTTTCTCGATGGTTTTGCTGGGACTTTACTTGCCTTTTACATGTCTGCTTTCAACAGTGAATGGCATGATTGACTGAGCTTTCAGCTCATTACAAGAGAGATCTGACCTGATTGGCTGATCGGAAGTCTGTCCGAGATTTGAACAAAAAAAATTCCAAATCGAGAAAAAAAAGTTAATCGATTATTAACTAATTACCAATTTAATTAACTAAGTAGAGACGGCTGCGCAGGCCATGTGCTGTCACTGAGTGATGTAGGAGATGGCTGATCACATTTCGATTTGCATTGACCACGTCTGCAAAATTGTTCGTTGTTTGAAGAAGTCTGGTTCATTTGATAAACTGGAGTTTGAGTTTCAAACGCTGCAGCATATCCGTGATCTGAAGAAACACCTGGATACTTTGTTTCAGGAGGCAGTCATACCTGGTCAATGAAATTTCCCAAACTCTGACGCTGGCCAGGAACAGCAAAGAGTGGCTGCAAGTGAGGCAGGTAGTGCGCTTCATTTAGAAGAATCCAGCCAAAAGTATAAGAATTTAAGGATCAGGCAGGTCTATCAAGGGTCGCAAGGCAGCCAAAAATGAACTTAAAACTGGACTCAAGAACATTAGAAGTTACATAAAAAAGCTTTAGTGGGAAGCATTGGGAAATTCCCTAAGGCATTATATATGTATGTGAGAAGCAAGAAAATGCCCGGAGTGAGTATAGGACCAAACACGGTCAGTGGAGGAAACTTGTGCCTGTAGTTGGAGGAGGTAGGGGAGGTACTTAATGAATATTTTTCTTCAGTATTCATTACCCATACGGAGCTTGACTTTTTTTGAGGACAGCGTGGAACAGGCTGATATGCTCGAACAAGTTGATAATATGAGTGAGGATGGGCTGATAAATTTAAAATAAGGAAAAGAATAAAATAAATTAGCAGTGTGGAGTTCCCTGGGCCAGTTGGGATAAACCCAAAGGTTACTACCAGAAGAAAAGGTCGGGATTGTTGCGCCGTTAGCGATGATCTTCCTTACAATTCCCTGGAGTTGTGCCAGATCAGTAGAAGCTGAAAAAAAATCATACCTTTGTTTAAGAAATGGAATATGGATAATCTTGAGAATTATGTCTCCAGTGGGTGAAATGTTGGAGTGTATTCTGTGAGAAAAGATGTATAATCACTTGGAAACCCACAGTTTGATGAGACATCGTCAGTAGGTTTTGTGAGGGACAGATCATGTCTCATAAGCCTTAGTGAATTCTGTGTGGATGTGACAAAACACACTGATGAACATGGAGTAGTCGATGTGGTGCAAATTGATTTTAGTGATACTATTGATATGTTTTCCCATGGTAGGCTCATTCAGATGGTGAGGAGTCGTGAGATACAAGTAAGTATGGCTGTCTGGATACAGGCTTGACTGACCCATAGATGATAGAGTGTGGTTGTTATGGAAATCATTCAGACTGGAGCTCAGAGACCATACGTGTTCCATCGGGTTCTGACCAATGTCCTCTGACCTTTGTGATGTTTATACATGAATGACGAACTGGAAGGATGTGGCGAGTAATTCTACCGATGGCATGATGATTGGTGGATCGTGAGGAGCGATATTTGTTGGGTCTAACGGGACATTGACATAATACAGACCTGGAATGAGAAGTGACAGATTGACTTCAAGCTGTAAAAGTGTGAAGTCTTTCATTTTGGAAGTTCGAATTTTAATGCAAAATACGGAGTTGAAGGCAGGAAAATGGCAGTGTGGGGGAACATAGAGATTTTGGTGTCCACGTTCATGGATCGTTCAAAGTTGCCAACCTTGTTGATGGCCTTGTTCAGAAGGCACATTGTTTACTTTCTTTCATTATCGGTATTGTGTTTAAAAGACTTGAGTTTATGCTCTAACTGTATAGTACACGAGGAATACCACACTTGGAATATTGTGGTCAGTTCTGGTCTCTTCATTACAGGAAAAATGTGGAAGCTTCAGAGAGAACGCAGAGAAGTTTTACCAGGATGATGCCGAGACTGCATGGCATGTCTTATGAAGAACGTTTGAGTGAGTTATGACTTTTCTCATTGGAATAAAGAAAGATGAGAGTTGATTTGGTAGAGGCGGACAGAATGGTGAGAATCATAGATAGCGTGAATAGGCAGAGATATATTCACAGTGCAGAAATACTTATCGCAAGTGGTTTTAATTTTAAGGTGATTGAAAGAAGGTTCAGAGTAGACACCAAAGGTCGATTCTTTTCACAGAGTGTAGTCAGTGCGTGGAATGCACTGCCAACGTTGATGGTAGATTCAGATACATGAGGGACTTGTAATAGTCTGTTGGATAGGCAAAACTATGGCTGACCATGGAAGTCAGGGACAGCAGAAAAGTAAAGGAAAAAATAATATCATTTGACAAAGTGGAGTAGGAAACCAGCAGAATGGGAAGCCGACAAAGATTAACATAGGACAATGAACAAAGAAATAGTATGGTGGAAAATTGAATACGTGTAAGCAAGACTATAATATGAAGGAAGATTGCAGGAGTTGCTATCAATATTAAAGGAAAGAAAATGATTGGCAAAAGCTGGAATACGATGCTGGAAAACTGGTGGTGGAACAAAAAAAAGGTTGAAGAAGATTTTGAGTAGTTTCTGTCAGTCTTCACGGTGAGAATCGCAAATAATATTCAAAGGAATCGAGAGGCCTAATGGTCAGAAATGAGTACGGCGCCCTTTATATTGGAGAAGAGGCCAGAACAACTGAATGGTCTGAACGTTAATACATCAACTCAATCAGATGGGCTGCACCTTCAAGTTCTGGCAGAGATAACTGAGGAGATAGTGGACCATACAGAAGAGAAACGTTTGGTTTCACTTCGGTCAGGGAAGATCTCAGAAGTCTGAAAAACTGCGAATGTAATTCGCCCCAACCACATCGAAGAATAGACTTCGGCCAAAGATGGGAAATTACAGGCCAATTAGACAACTGTAGTCATTGTTAACATTTTGCAGTTCATTGTGAAGGATGAGATTTCTGATTACTTGGAAGTGCTTAGTAAAATATGGCATTATTAACAATGGTTTCATCAAAGCAAAGTCATGCTAATCAAAACTGTTAGAATTCGTTAAAATGGCAACAAGCAGGTTATATCAAGGAGTGGCAATAAACATGAGCTATCTGGACTTATGGGACTACATTTTATAAAGTGTTACAAAGGAGGCTGCTGACTAATATGGTGTTACTCACATGGACACATGACTGGCTGTCTCTCAGAAGTCAGAGAATGGAGATAAGAATGTACAAATCACACAACACCAAGTTATAGTCTGACAGGCTGATTGAGAAGCGCTAGCTCTGGTTGTGCTGATCCTTCTTCAGATGGTTGTGGAGAATAAGATTGCAAGACATAGAATTTACAGCAAAAACTTCCAGTGTGATGTAACTGAAATTATATGTTGAAGAAGACCTGGAATATTTATTAAGTCTCTCATCTTTTAAAATGAACATGTCGGTTTCAGTTCTTTCATGTGTAAATCGCAAAACTTTTTTTTTAAGTTACCTTCCCAAGGGTACATTAACAACTGGTGTCATGTTGGCCCAGATAATGTTTCGAAGGTATTAGCTCCCTGTGAGTCTGTCTCGAATCGAAAAATAACGGATTTCCAGAATTTTACATGGATTCATGCAGTTTTAAAACAAAATAAAATGTAATTCTGCAAAGCACAAATTCACGCCACAAACTTATATTTGTATATGTGCATGCAGCTGTTTGTGGGGTGAAGGCTGGGGCTGACTATGAGTGTCTGTGAGAGAGTGTGTGCTCGTGTGTAATTGTGAGTGTAAAGGTGTTTAAGATTGTGAGAGGGCGTGTGTCGGAGTGGATGCGTGAGTATATGAGAGAGGGAACTGAATTTATGTGTTTGTGTGTGTCTGTCTGTGTCTGTCTGTCTGTGTATAGAGTCAAATGGGGACACCTGCCATGTGACATGAACCCAAGGTCCCGGTTGAGGCCATCCCCATTGGTACCAAATTTGGCTGTCAGCTTCTGCTCAGCCACCTTTCGTTGTTGCCTGTCCCGATGTCCACCTTGGAGGATGGTCACCCGAAGTTCCGAGGTTGAATGTCCCAGACTGCTGAAGTATTCTCCGACTGGGAGGGAACTCTCCTCTCTGTTGAATTCTCTGCTGTGTACATTCATACGTAGTAGTAGCCTTTGTTTGGTCTCATCAGTGTACTATACCTCACAGTTTCATTCCTGCAGCGTATGAGATAGACAATGTTAGATGAGTGACGTGATAACCTGCCATGTCCATGGAAAGAGGTCCCCACACGCGTAATGGTGGTATCTGTGTGGGCATTCTGATATGTCTTGCAGCATATGTGGGCAGCACGGTGGCACAGTAGTTAGCACTGCTGCCCCTCAGCGGCAGAGACCCAGTTTCAATTCCCGTCTCAGGTGACTGATTGTGTGAAGTTTGCACATTCTCCCCATGTCTGCATGGGCCTCCTCTGCGTCCTCCGGTTTCCTCCCACAGTTCAAAGATGCGCAGGTCAGGTGAATTGGCCGTAGTGTTAGGTGAAGGTGTAAGTGTAGGGGTATGGGTGGATAGTGCTTTGGCGGGTCGGTGTGCAATTGTTGGGCCGAAGGGCCTGATTCCACACTGTAAGTCATCTAATCTAATCTAATCTAATCTAATCTAATCTAATGATCTACCGTGACATAGTTCTATGGGATTGTCCTGAAAGCTGAGCGGTTTGACAAGAACAAAGATCTGTTTGAAGTTTGGTGGCTGTGCAAACGCGAGAAGTAGAGGTATGGGGACGGTCTTGGCGAGGTGCTCATCCTCATTGATAATGTATTGCGTACTGCAAAGAACATGGCGCAGTTTTCTGCTCCTGGGTGTTACTGGACCCTGACAGTTGCAGCTTGTGTTTGTCTCCTGAGGAGGTCATTACAGTTCCTCTATGTAGGACGTCGTACCTGGTGGTCGATGAGTTGAACATCGTACTCCGTTCTTATGAAAGCATTCCATGTGTATTTACGAGTGCCCATGCTATACATACACACAGACAGACGAACATAGACACAGACAGACACACACGATCACACTCAGCCCCTTTATAATACACGCACCCATGCACTCCCAGACATGAAATCCCACAGACGTAAACCACTTTACAATCACAATTACAGACACACACACACACACACCGTCTCGCAAACACTCATAACCCTCCAGCACCCCCTCCGCGCACACAGCCAAATGCACACATACATACATTCGTGGGTTGACTTTGTACTTTCAGAATTACATTTTATTTTGCTTATAAACTGCATGAATCCCTGTAAGATACCATAAATTTTTTTTTAGGTTTGAATTAATATGACCATTGTTGCAGTGATAAGCTCACAGTAAGCTAAAACCTTCAGTACATTATCTGGGCTGATCTGACATCATTTGTTGCCGTTCAATAGAGAATGTAACATTAAAAAAAAGTTTTGCGGGTTTACATGTGAAAGGACTGAAATAAACATGATAATTCTGAAAGACGAGCGAATTAACAAAAAAGTCCAAGTTTATTTTAATATATAATGACAGTTACATCACGCTGTAAACGTTTACTATACATTCTGTGTCTTACAATCTTATTCTCCACAATCACTTGATAAAGGAGCAGCGGTCCGAAAGCTTGTGCTTCAAAATAAACCTGTTGGACAATAACCTGGTGTTGTGTTATTTTTAACTTTGTACACCCCAGTCGAACACTGGCATCTCCAAATCATGACAAAAAATGGTCATTCTCAGGATGGAGGTCAGTGACTGATGGTATTCCACAAGGAATCGTGTTGGGACCATAACTTTTCCCTTTAATTATTGATGATCTGGATGATTGAATTGAGGGTAGTCGGCTGAAGTGCAGATGATACAAGTTAAGTGGAGTGACCTGTAGTACTGTGAAGTCCGGAAGGCCACCGAAATATTTGCACAGATTTTGAGAATGGGCTAAGAATTGGGAACTGAAACACAATGTGGGAAAGTGTGAAGTCATGCACTTTCCTAGAAGGAATAGAAGAATGGACTATTTTCAAAACTGGTAGAAAGTTCAGAAATCAGGCATAAAACAGTCTTGTACGTCCTCATCCAGGATTCTTTCAAGGTAAAATTGCAGATTGTATGTGTAATTGGGAAGTCAAATACAATGTTGTAAATCACCTTGAAAGGACTAGAAGAGAAATGTCGGCATGCACTTCGGATGATTTTTAAGGCTCTGTTCAAACCACACAGAGTATTGTGAGTAATTTAGAGCTCATGCATCAGGAACGGGCCCAGAGGATGACACGAGATTAATGCCAGAAATGAAAGATATAACATGTGAGGAAAGATTAATGACAATGGAATTGTATTCTGTGGATTATAGAGTAATGAGGAGTGATCGGACTGAAACGGACAGATCAAGGAACGGCCTGGACAGAATGCAGGTTATGTTAATGCTTCCATTGACAATGAGTCGAGGGCACAACCTGAGAGTAAAGGTAAGACACTTTAGAACGGAGGTAAGAGGAATGTTTTTCAATCGCTGTGTGGTAAATCGGTGCAATTTATTGGCATAGAAGACTCTGGAGGGCACGTATTTAAGATAGTTACAGATGAGATCTTAATTGACAGAGGGGTCAACGTTTACGTGGAGAAACCTAGAAAGTGATACTCAAATGGACATGATCGAATGGCAGACCAGAGTTGATGGGTCAAAAAAACATTATTTTTGCTCATGTGGAAATATGGGCTTCGCATGGTTGTTTACCATTCACCAACATAACACCGATTGGACTCTTATTCGAACTTATTGTCCTCTCAGTTCCCGATCGCTGTCTCTCTCTGGGTAATAGAATATCTTGTAACTTCAAACATTTCTTGGAACCAAGCCTTCAGATTTGCCTTCCATCACCTCAGTGCTCGGCCAGACCAGCCAATAATTTCCAGCTAACTCTGGGAGCTAACTGCACATAAATTAGCTGTATTGTCTTTCCCATTAAAGCACTGACATCACACATGATTCACGACATGTTTGTTCATCACTTTGAATTCTGGAGAGTACTATCGATTTTTCAATTTATTTTTTTCACCTTTTTGAATCTGTCGCTTTTTCTGCAGCTAACTCTACTTTCTCCTCTGTTTGTCTCTATCTCTGCATCTTGAACTCGCTGCTCGACCTGGTCGCTTTCTCTCTCTCTGTCTCTCTATCTCTGTCTCTCTCTCTTTCTCTCTCTCTCTCTCTCTCTCTCTCCCTCTATCTATCTCACCTTTTCCACTTCCACAGTAATTCCACAAAGTTTTAATTTCTATTTGTCCAGTGAAATAGCATGAATCTGAAAATGTTTGTATCAAAACTGCTCAGAGTGTTCAAGATATGGCCTCACCAATAAACTGTAAGTTTGCAGTAAGACTTTCCAATTCTTATACTCCAGGGAAAAAGCAACGAGCTGGTCGGAATAACGGTAAACTAAGAATCCAGAGACGAAGATAATGTTTTGGGCATACGGTGGAATTTGAATTCAGTAAGAAACAAACATGGAATTCAGAATCCCATAATGACTATGAATTCATCGTCGATTGTTGAAAACAAACCATCTGATTCACTAACTTCTAGGAAATCAACCGTCCTCACCTGGTGTGACATAAATGTAACTCCACACAGTGCAATTTGAATAACTGTCAATTGACCTCTGAAATGGCCTTGCAAGCCATTCAGGTGTATCAATTGCTACAAATTCCAAAACAATTGAAATTTAATGGATCATTTTTCATCTAAAAATGCACAGGTAAAAACAAAAACAGAAGTTGCCCTACAGACCCTGAAAAATTCTCCGAGGAGTAGTGCCAAACTTGGGACAACTGCCTCACAGATTCTTTTCAGCAACAGTCTGATATAGTTATATACAGGAAACGTCTCCGATAACACCATCACCATCCCTGAATATGTCCTGTCTCACTGGTAGCACAGACCCAACAAAAGTTCTGCACTTTGTTAAACAGTCGAGCGGGAAATGCCTTGTGAGTCGTCAACTTTGGCACCGAAACGCATAAAAGCTCATGGTTTCAAGTTGAGCAAAGCAAAGCAACCGTCTGCTAATTACTATGTATTGTTGTCCCTCAGCTGATCAATCACAATCATTCATGAAGAACAACACTTGGTCAAAGCACTGCGGTTGGCAAAGGAAAGAAACATACTTTTGCTGAGGGATTTCAATATCTCTCACCAGCAGCGGCTCGTCAGGGTTGAAATGGACATAACTGTTTAATTATTTGACTGGGTCTATGGCAAATGATGAGGAAAAAAGACAGGTAAATGCTGATTTGTCCTCACACTCACCAACCTGGCAGCTGCAGCTGCAAATGTCCTTGTTAGTATCGGAAAGGGTGACTACCGCACCTTTTTGTGGAGATGAAATCCGAACTTAATGTAAGTAATAGCCGCATGAGTGTTGTGTGGCACTTTCATCGTGATAAAGTCACGATATTCGAGCAAATCCAGCAACTCATGCCTTAGTACCCGTGGGGAGCTTTAGGTTATCAACAAAACATAACTGTACGTCAGCACAATCTGGAATCTCATGGGCCAGCATATCCCACACTCAGTCAATGCCATCAAACCAGGAGATCAACGCTGCGTCAATGGAATGCACATGAGTAATGACGGATTGCATTCCAGAACGTTCAACTCTCCGAGTCTGGCCATTCCAATACAATGAGAATGCTAGCTTCGAGCAAACAATGTGCCTAATTACCCCAGTAACTTTCTTTTATCATAGAAATCAGGGAAAATCCAATGTGGCCAACTACCGTCGCATTATTCTATTTTTGATCATCAGTAACGTGATGGAAGGTGTCATTAATATTCCAACAGGCAGTACCTGCTCAACAACAAACTGCTTGTTGACGCCGAGTTTGGATTCCACCAGGATCACTTAGCTGTTGGCATCATTACAGCCTGGTTCAAAGTCGGGCAAGACAACTGATTTCCAGAGGGAAGGTGAGAGTGACAACCTTTGATGTCAAGGATGCATTCGATTGAGTATCTCATCAAGAAGAATTGGCAAAAATGGAAACAAATGGAATCCAGGGAAACATCTCTGATGGATAGAGTTGTTTGTGAGACTGAGGAAACTGTTAGTGATTGCTGCAGGTCAGTCATCTCAGCTCCAAACACATATGCAGTAATTTCGCAAGATAGTGCCTTGTGCCCAACCATCTTCTTGTGCGTAATCAATGTCCTTGCCTGCAGCACAATGTCACATTGGGAATATTCACCAATGAATGCACAATGTTGAGCAGCATTCAGATCCTGAAGGAGTCCAAATACAACAAGGTCGAGAAAATAATTGGGTTAAGAGTGAGATGTCATAAGTAGCATTTGCACTACACAAATGCCAGTTTCCAAAAATCACCAATCAGAGACAACCAAAACAATGCCAATTTGTGCTCAAAGGTGTTACCATCACTGAATCACTGACTGTCAACATCCTGAGGTTAGCACTGACCAGAACCAGAAGTTGGCTGACCGCTTAAACAAAACGTCTGTAAGAACAAGCCATTAGTGATGAATAAAAGCCAGAAGCAGCGAATGCAATCCAAAAGCGGCAAGTAGCTTACTCCGTGATTCCCTAAAGCCTGTCACAACCTACAAGTCGCAAGGCAGGAATGTGATGGATTACGCCCGACGTGCCTGGATAGATGCAGACCCCAAATCATGCAAAATGCTTGAAAATATCAGGAGAAAGCAGGACGCTTAATTGGCACTATATCTGCAAGCACCCATTCCCTTCTCCGACAGAATCTCATCAGCAGCAGTGTGTACTTTCAACAAAGACTCTGCAGAAATTCACCAAATATTCTCAGACCGAACCATCCAAACACATGGACGAGAGAAACAAGGGAGGCAGATATATGAGAACACTACCACTTCCAATTTTCTACCCGAGCCACTAAACTTTCTGAATTGGTAGAGTTGTACCGTTCCTTCATTTGGACCCTAGCTATTTAGAATCTATATTAACGATTTCAATACAGAAATAGAAGGGTCTATAGGCAAATTAGTGGACAACACAAAAATGGAGGGGATGATAAATGGCAAGGAGAAAATAAAAACCTTACAAATGAATATAGGTAGATGAGGAGAGTGGGTCAAGATGTTGTCGATGAAGTTTAACGTGAATAAGTGCGAGGTCATGAATTTGGGTCGAAAATTGTTAAGGCGAGTTATTATTGTTGGATCATAACGGTTTAATATCTTCCCTGTGGCATGGTGGTTCAACGCATAGCAGGACTGCAGCGGTTAAAGAGGAACGCTCAACACCACCTTCTCAAGCTTAATTAATGACGTGCAATAAATTCTGTCCATCCCACGATGTAGCATCCTGCCAATGAATCATGTAAAAGGAAAAACTCGAAATAACACCTTGCGTTGTTTTGACCTGCTGCATTCTGTGCTTTGTGCACATGTAAAACAGTGTCCTGATGTTGCAGCTTTTCAATTTAAATAACATTCTGTTCTTTCGTTCTCCCTTCCAAAATGAACAACTTCACATTATCCCATATTATGCACCATTATCCCTTTGCTTGCCCACTCATCTGAATTATCAGTATCCTTCTATACTCTACTTCTGTCCCTTGCATAAACTGCCTTTAAACCGGTTTGGTAGTCTGCAATTAAGGCGACAGAACGTTAACGTTCTTGGCCCAAGTAATTAATATGATGCGGATCCCATCTTCTGAAGCTAATCCTTCGTCTGTTGTGAGTTATCTTTTGGTTTAACCACTATCAGCTGTCTGCCAATAGTTAAACATTTCTTATGAGCCGCTGGCGATTTCATCAGTGTTTGGCTCTGAAACGGAGCCAGTCGCCATCCTGTCGGGCATTCTTTCACAAGCTGCTTGGAAACTGTGTGGTCATTGTAAACCAATAGCTTTCTCACTGTCTGAGTTGCAGCAAGCTTTTGAAGTTTATCGGCTTGGTAGAGGTTTAAAGTTCAGAACAGCTTTTGTGAGACTACCACTTCAATACTTTGTATAGTGTTGGTCTCTTTAACTCAGTAGTTTATTTTCAGCAGAGCTGGAATGCCCATTGAGACGGTCCTGTCAATGAAATGGTGGTTAACGTGATCATCCTCATCTGTACTTTCTTGCCTTTTTCCATACACTTTGATACCTTTCCTCATTAAAAATCTCTGAATAATAGCGTCAAGTGAACTTAAGATCCACAGACCCTGGTTGTAAACTTTTCTGAGGATTTACTGCCAACTGAGAGAAAACACTTTTCATCTCTGCCTGAAATGGGCAATCCCTTGTTATGAGATGCTATCCTGTGGTCGGAGAGTTTCTGACAAGAGGAAACAGCCTATGGTCATCTGCATTGTCAATTCCGCTGGGAATCTGGGATATTTCAATTTAGTTCTCTTCGTTCTGTAAAACGTCAATGAGTACACGACAACCAACTCAACCTTTCCTCTTTACTTGTGTTTAGAAAACCTTTTCATGCACGTGGTGGGCAAGTAGGATCAGAGTACATTGGTGAAGTCAAGCGTGTGCTCCAATCCGCAGCTACTGTCTATCTGTACAGGAACCAGTTCT
Organism: Hemiscyllium ocellatum; assembly: GCF_020745735.1. Classification (NCBI taxonomy): domain Eukaryota; kingdom Metazoa; phylum Chordata; class Chondrichthyes; order Orectolobiformes; family Hemiscylliidae; genus Hemiscyllium; species Hemiscyllium ocellatum. The sequence continues at coordinate 172,041 of NW_026867540.1, forward strand.
CCAAGTGGAACTTGTCTTTCAGACCTTCTGCGTAGCTTTTCCGGCTCTGCAAGAGACACCAACTGTCGTTCAATTCAATAAAGATATGAATCAATCACGATGCCGCTGAGAACACTTCTAGTGGAACTGCATAAGGCATTGCTCAGGTTAGAGGCAGAGTGGAGGGCGCAGTTCAGGAATCCACGTTTGAGGAGGGGTGTGATAAAACTGCAGTGTAGCGTGAAGGTGTGGCCCAGGTTGTGGTTGATAGAGTAGATTAGCTGTCGTTTTGCCTAAATTTAAAAGTTTCTGGTGTGAACAGAGCTTTAAAGGACTGAATATGTTTTCACAGAAGAAAGCACCTTGAGAAGTGACATGATTGTGGTCCATAACAGATGAAAACAATTGGCAGGTCGCTGAAACAACTGTTCCGCCTTATAGTGGGATTAAAGACAGGGAATATAGATCTACAGTGAAGGGTAACCGATTTAGTGGGGACTAGGAATTTGATTTCATGCTCAATAGGTGGTGAGATTCTGTTACCATAAGGATGGTGAATATAAGGCCCATAACATCAAAACAGTATTGAGAAGAGAGTACAGAGATGCATCTTGGATCCAAGTGCCGTGGAAAACAAGCCTACCACCAGAGGTTACGAAAGAGGTTTTCACCCTAGACGGCATTCAGTGCAAGTTTACAATGACGATACTTGAATTTTGTGTGTTTACACACTGAGGAGAGACAAGAGCCGTTGGGCCTTTTTACTCTCGAATTTAGAAGGTTAACGCTAAGTGTTGGGCTCAGCCAGTGACGCCCACGTGGTAGTCTAAGAGTCAGGGCAAGGCCATTCAGGAGAGATGATAGAAAGCAATTCGACAGACAAAGGGTATTCGAGATTTTGGGCTAGCTTCCTCAAATAGCAGTCGATGCTAATGCAAGTTTTAAATTTATACCTGAAAGAGACATGCGTGTAAAATTTACCAAGGGTATCAAGGATATGTGCCAGGGCAGGCAAATGTAGTTATCCACATATCAGCCACGATATGATTGAGTGGCTGACAGGGGTCGACTGGTTGAATAGCCATCTCCTGTTCCTAAGAAGAACTGATTTTGGATCTCTGTCAGTTAAATCAATAGTGAGGTCAGTGTCTCTGTTTCGTTTATGATCCATTTAATCTTAGATTCCAGCTGTCGTCAGTCTCAGTTAGTAAGCTACATCTTAATAGAACCTGAAGTGCAGCCAGTCGCTATTGTGTCAATAATTAATTATACCACAGTAATCTATGAGCTTATAAGAAGTGGAACTTTGTTCGAATCTAAACATTCTCCCTCTCAGAATCACAACCGAGATGTGGATGACACTGGTGTTGCTGCTTGGAGCTCTGGTGTTAATGGAAGCTGATACTATTGGTACGTACATTTGTTGACGTTGGATGTAGAGGTTGTGCATCTCCCGTCGGCAAACAGAGGAACCAGGGGTTGGAACAATCGCCACTGGGGTGTTTAAGGTTTTGTTTCTGTTCGGTTGGATCATGTGTGTTCCTTCCACCTGCCCATACAGTTTCCATCATTCTGGAAAAGAAACATTATTCCACTCAGAAAATTGCTGATTGGAATTCCCAGGCAATTTTAACATTATGTCCATGCATTCTTTCTCATTGCAAACGTATTGGCCAAGGAGCTGTTCCCTGCCACGTCAGGCATCCCATCGACGTACTGCACTTCAGTAACAGCGAGTTCTTGTGTTACACACACAGTGTCCCTATCTCTGAGCTGGGAAGATATTTATTCAGGGCCTACTAGATCCACGGGTGAACAATATCTTCGCTGAAGAGGCTGATTCGAATGCAGCTTCGCCAAAATGTGTGACCTATTCATGGCAAAATTGAAGGTGAATTGAATGCACTGCACTGCAGGAACGAGAAGTGACCTCATTGAAACTTTTAATATTTTTTAGTGGATTTGACAGCGTTGCTGAACAGCTGTCAGAACGCCTTCTTGGAAAGTTTCAGAACAGAGGGCATCATTATTTAATGAGGTGCCACCAATTAAACAACGAAATGTGAAGAAATGTATTCCCCCAGAGGGGAGCGAACTAAGGACATTGGCTGAAGGGTGGGGCTTTGCGTGTAATGGCGCATTCGATCATAGAATCAGAGCCTCGGAGAGACCCTCCACTCCATCTTGTCTCAACATGAAACAACACTTTGAAATCTACAACAGCCCCATTAACCAAGGTCTGGCATATAGCCCGAATGTTAAAATTCTGCAAGTGTTCATCCACGTCTTGGAACATAAAACATAGAGCAGGTCAGCACAGCACAGTACAGACACTTCGGCCCACGAATATGCGCCGACCTTTTATTCTACTTTAATATCAGTCTATACTGCATATTTCATAGTAGTATCTCACATGTGTGCATCCAAGAGTCGCTAGAGTGTCCCTAAATTATTTCGTTCTCTTCACAGTAAATTCAACGCACCCATCACCCTCTTTCTGAAAAGTTTTTGAGATTTCCTGCAGCAAATATCCTTCCAGACAATACATTGCAGGATTCTGGATTAGTGGTGCTGGAAGAGCACAGCAATCCAGGCAGCATCCAAAGAGCAGCGAAATCGACGTTTCGGGCAAAAGCCCTTCATCAGGAATAAAGGCAGTGAGACTGAGACGTGGAGAGATAAACTAGAGGAGGGTGGCGGTGGGGAAAAAGTAGCATAGAGGGCATCAATGTGGACTTCACCAGTATCCTCATTTCCCCTCCCCCAACCTCATCCTAGTTCCAAACTTCCAGCTCAGCACTGTCCCCATGACATGTCCGCACTTGTCCTACCTGCCTGTCTCCTTTTCCACCTATCCACTCCACCCTCTCCTCCCTTACCTATCACCTTCATCCCCTCCCCCACTCACCCATTGTAAACTATGCTACTTTCTCTCCACCTCCGCCCTCCTCTAGCTTATCTCTCCACGCTTCAGGCTCACTGCCCTAATTCCTGATGAAGGGATTTTGCCCGAAACGTCGATTTCGCTGCTCCTTGGGTGCTGCCTGAACTGCTGTTCTCTTTCAGCACTACTAATCCAGAATCTGGTTTTCAGCGTCTGCAGTCATTGTTTTTACCTAATACATTACAGGAACCCACTTCCTTCTGAGTGAAACCGTTTACCCTCAAATCTGTTCTAAACATCATGACGTTTACATGAAAATCGTGCCCCCTCTTGCATTAGCTCTTTGACTTTGCCACTGCTTTCTGTTCAACCTGTCCATACCAGTCATTACCTCAAATACATCATACATACACCATCTCAACCATCCATTCTCAACAGAAAACGTCTCGAGCTGATCAACATCTCTTCAACAGGTAAATGAGTCATTGCAGGCTGTGTCTTGGTGAATATCCTCTGCATCCTCTGCAGTCCAATCACAGCTTTTCGGTGGAGAGCAGGATTCCGTACCGTACTCCACCTGGCGTCTCACCAAAGTCCTGTATAGCCGCAAAATAACCTCCTTGCTCTTAAAAAAAATGACACTACTGATAAAGCAAAGTTTCAGCTTTGCATTCTTCACTCTCCTATTATTCACTCCTACCGCATTCAGGGATCTGTGGACAGGCAGATTAATATCCCTGTGCCTCTCTCGGCTCCCTAATGACCTGCCTTTCGCTGGGTACTCCCTTGTCTTTCTCCTGCTTTCAACGTGCATCACCTTACACTTCAGGTTTAAATTTGACCTGTCAATGATCTGCTCATCGGAAAAAGAACAACTTTATCTGCCGATAATCGAAAGTATATTGTGTCTGACTGGTAAAATCAATACACCTTTTATCTTTTTTAATTCTTTATTCTAGTTCCAATCGATTTATGTGATGGGGGCGGAAGGTTCTGCAGTAGACTACAATGTGAGAAACGAAAGGCAAAGTTGGTAGGAGGGAAATGCCCGTCTATGCGATGGTGTTGTTTACCTCTCTGACATCAAAGATGAAATGCCAACGCTGGAAAGCATCTGAGTTTCCGAATGGAGAGATCTGTCATCACAACATTTCAGGCTCCATTTGATTGTGCTAAAGCATTAAGACTGACACTCTGTTTTCTCAGCCATGTGAATAAAACTGTGTGAACATGAGAAACATTGATTGTCCATGTCTCATTTCGCATTCTTTTCCGTGTCTTAAAAAAAGCGACAGAGAGGAGGTTCAGAAAACAAACAACATACATTGATTGCATTTTGCATGGATAAGACTTGCGGGCCTTTGGTTATGCCCAAAGAGGAGGGCAGTGTAAAGTACTGGTGTGGATGTTCTGGAAAGGGAATAAAGAGATTGAACAGAGTGTCATCTGGATGGCAGAACATCATCAATGATGAGAGACTGCATAATGCTAGATTGTTTTTGCGTGGGTTTTGGAGGCTCAGGGACGTCCTGAGCAGTGTATATACAATTCTGAGAGGCATGTATAAGGTATCTCGTCAGCGCCTTTTCTCCAGGTTGGAAAGATGAAATACTAGTGCGCTTAGGTCTAAGGTGAGAGGGGAAAGGTCTAAAAGAAAATACCGAGGAAAACATTTTCGCAGTCGGTGTTGGGAATCTCGATGACACTGCCAAGGGAGACGGTGGAAATGGTTACTCACAGCAAAGTTGAAAATAATTTGTACATAGACGACAAAGAATACAGGGAGTCAGAACATGAGCAGAGTATATACAATTATGAGAGGCATGTATAAATTATCTCGTCAGCGCCTTTTCTCCACTTTTGAAATCAGAAATACCAGCGTGCTTAGATTCAACGTGAAAGGGGAAATGTGTCAAGAAAAATAGCGAGGAAAGCATTTTCGCAGTCGATGTTTGGCATCTCGATGACACTGCCAAGGGAGATGGTGGAAATGGTTACTTACAGCAAAGGTGACATACATTTATACATAGTCAGGGAATACAGGGGGACATGCCATGTGTAAACAGATCGGCAGAGTTTAGCATGACATTGTGTTTCTGAGAGACGGGTTGGGCAGACGTGTCTCTTCTTGTTCTGTACTGTTCCATATTTTATTGAAGAATGTTTTTCTTAATGCAGAGAGGTTGGAAACGCTCTGCTTGTTTTCTTTGGAGCACTGGAGGTAGGGGAGAGACTCGGGAGGTGAAAAGACTATGAGGGTCACGGGGTCAAGAACGTGTTGCTGGAAAAGCACAGCAGGTCAGACAGCATCCGAGGAGCAGAAGAATCGACCTTCATCACCCTCTCAACTCTGACCTCCAGAATCTGCAGTCCTCATTTTCTCCTTATGAGGGAAACTGCCAGAGTTAACATTAAAAAAAACCTGCTCCCGCCAGATGAAAGGATAATACCGTGGCACTGCATTTCGGAATTGATGGGGAGAAAGTTTAAAGAGGAGGCGAGGAGAAACATTGTCCAACAGAGGGTTTTGGGCATCTACAATGCATTGCCTGGTTGGTAGCTGAGGCGGTTAAACTGACAAACGTTTAAAAGCCTTTGGATTAAACCCTTGAAATATCCGAATATTCATAGCCATGTGCTAACGTTTGTGGTAATAGGAATCCAGTGTAGAATTCAAGTATCATTTCACGCAGTAGACTTTCCAAAAACCTTGTATTTTATGATTCTGTTCTCGAACACACTCAAACTGCAGCCTGCAGCCATTCATTGGTTCGTTCTGCAGGCTTCATGGCAGAGGTGGGTGTGGGTGGGGCAGTGAGTATTTGAATGTGGAGGGTATCGAAGAGGCAGCGTTCTTTTCAACTCGAAGTGCACTTTGGGTGGAACACTGGGGATTACCGCAGCCTCATGTTCTCAGCTCAAAGACTGAATGGAAATTGAGAGTTACAACGGGATAGAGCAGGAAACAAAAAAAAATTGTTTGTTGGCCAGCCACCTGCACTGCGCTTATTTTATTACAATCCACATTGTTCAAGCAGGGAGTGAAATGCAACTGTGCATGGCTTGCATTAGGAGGTGAACAGACCAGTGATTTGGCAGGATACACTAAAGTATCTCACTGTCGCAAACACCATGTATTGATAATAGCGGCCAGCAGACATTCTCTGTGAAATAATCGGAACACCCGAATATGGAACAAGAATAGGCCACTTCGCCCTTCGTGTCCAATCGCCTGAAACCATCCACACTCAGTAAGATCATGGTTGTTTCAATTTTATCCTCAAACATGCATTCGTGCCTTACATCTGGTCATCTTTGATTGCGTCAGTCCTCAGGAATGTATCAACATCTGCCGCAACAAAAAATGTTTGCAAAGACTACCTTTCTAGGAAGTAATTTCAAAAGACTCACAATCCTCTGATTTAGAGACAAACAAGTATCCTCATCTCTCTTTTCCAATCTCTTCTTTATTTTTAAACAATTGGACCCCATATTTCTGGAATGTGATCTGTGTATTCACAACTGGGGCGAGATTGTGAAACATATGATTATTAAATTGGTAGATGACTTGAAACATAGTATTGGGGTTGATAGTGAGGATCAGGTGTCACCAATTTCAAGCAGAGCCGAAGAGGAATTTATTTTCTGATAAGTTAGTTTATCTGTGGAATAAACTAACTTATAAGAAAATAAATTCCTCTTCGGCTCTGCTTGAAATTGGTGACACCTGATCCTCACTAACAACCACAATATTATATTTCAAGTCATCTGCCAATTTAGTAATCATATTCCCCGCAGAAGGTTGTTGAAATTTCATCCTTCAGAAAATCCGAAATTCACATAGATAGATTGTTAACCAGGAAAAAGGGAGGAACGAGCATTTGAGGACGATCACGTCATTCACGATCAAATGAATGTTTCAAAAGTCTGGAAACATCGTGTAGCCTTATATTGCACCAACATATGCTGGTGTTAAGAAGGCAGATTGATAAGACTGACGACGGATAACGTATTTTGGACAGAATATAGATAATATCCACGTGGACTCAGGTATCCGAAGTTAGACAGTCTCCATTTTATATTTGCTCCAGTTACTTTCATAAATGTTCATTTCACCGTCGGTTTTGTCAGGTTTCCAGTTCAATACCCTGCTTTTCTCGACTAACCAGGTTTCCTGTTGAAGGAAACGTCGAAGATGATTGCTTTGCATTCATCAGTAGATTTCCTGATATTTCAAACTGGTGTATCAAAAACACCTTTCATCCTTCAGGACAGGAGAGCAGTGATTAGTTAGAAAGGATTTGTCGGAGTTTTCCTGATTACCATGAACGTATTATTGCAGATTTATAGTTCTTGGCGAGACCAGATTACATTAAAACTGGCAATATATAGCTGATTGGTCCAGCATTTCTTTGAACAATGAACCTAATGTTGCAGATTAACAGTTTACTACCAGGTTTGGCTACATTTGTGTATTGTTTTCCCCGCATTCAGTGAGGCTATTGGAAACATACATGCTGTCCAAACATATGTCTGTGGGTGAATGCAATAGATCACGATGGCTGACGGCATAGTTGGTCGATCGGAGCAAACTCGGCATTGGCATCCATGTTGATGGCAGGCTGGTCCTTCGATATGCATTATTGCTGGTGCTGGGTTCACGTAGCCTCTTCTAAATAAGGATGTGAGGCACCCCTGTGACTAATACAGACCTCGACGTTTCTGATCGAGCTAACTCATTACAACTACAAATTCGGATTTATATTTTAGTTCTTTAACTGCCATGATGATTACAAACTTTCTGTTTGTCACTGCAGCCAGTCTGGATTCTGTGGCATGTTTAATAGCACAGCCATTTTGCTTGTGTCTCGCCTCAGTTTCCCCGCATGTTTCAGTCCTTGTCCATTTTTATTTAAATCTATCATAAACTTTATATTTGAACTGTCCATCTGAACACACCTGGAAGCGCCGATGGGAACAAAGAAGCGAAAGCTTTACTCTGAATGTAATTTGTGCCGATATGTTCTGGGAATTTATGAGTGAACAATATGGAAAGTGCTCTGCTCTATATCTTATTGGTGTTCGACATGAACCGAGTATCTTGTTGCAGTTGTTATTTCAGAATATAAACACTTCTTCGTTAGAATACCCATATTCTCCAATACACATATCCGGATTTTTTAAATCATTCGAACTTCCAATGGATATATTGGTGAATAATTATGTTCTAATCCCAGCAGCCACTTATAAAAGAAGGGCATTGATAAAAGTCAGGAGATTGTGTCATTTGAGAGGAAAGGCGCGATTTTTATGAATGCTTTGAGGGGTAATTGGATATCACGGGAGATGGGGTGCTTTAGTTTCTCTCAGTAGTGCCGAGATAATTTTTAAAATACATAGTCAGAAGATTAGAATCGCCTCATTTCAGATGACTTACTCCGAACTGGCTCGTCGCAGCTCGTGTGCTGTGGGAAATTAAACAAAGAAATGTTGGAAATGCGTGAAAAATAAACTTGTACATAAATGGTGAAAAAGGTATGGACATTAGATCTACTGGTAACGTGAAAATTGATAGGCCACGTTTGAGAGGGAAGTGAAATAAAGTGTTTAATAAACATATGTAGTTGACAGAGTTTAACACTATATAACTCTAGCTTGCACTTGTCTTCGCTAAAATCGTCGGTGATCAATTTGTCACCTCAAACATAATATTCCAAACAATCTACCAAACGTTCACTACTTATGTTCAATGTGGAATGAAGGATTCGAAATTTCGAACTGCTAGCTGGGATCATTTTGCAAAATTGCTTTTTGGTATTCTCATTAAGGCATGACCGTTTGACTTAAAACTGATGTAAGTCGTCCAGCTCGCATAACAGTTCCAAAATATCATAAGACCATGGATGAACTATTTGTGGTGTCAACTCCACTTCCCGCCTGCCCCGATGTCCTTCGACTTTGTAACTGAAGGGCTGAAGTTACTCTCTTAAAATAAACTGGAGCGCGAGATCCTTGTTGGCTTTACAGTATAATAACTTTGAGCAATTCAAATTTATTATGCTATGAAAGGGGGAAAATCCCTATGCTAATTTAAACCAGACACAATCTTGTGCCATAACCTGTTAAATTTCTAGAGACAAAGAACGATCCCAGTTTTCACTATTTAAAATAAAAATTAACAATTGCATTCTTTTACTCCAAAACCTGTTTCCAACTTCTTACTCTTATCCTTTTTTTCAGTGCCACTCCAGAATACTATTCTGCTAAAAATAATCTCATTATGACTTCCGAAAAGTAACTTCAAAGTTTCAAAATTCAACCAGTTATCCGTTCTTCTTGGTAGATTTTCCTCTGCAGATTCTCTTCTGCATTTTCTGCTGTCATCTTTTCTTTGGTCGGCTGCTGCACAATTTTATTCGGCTGACAGTCAGTTTTGTTGGTGCTGTGTGCCGTTCTTCCTAACTGTTAAGAACGTTCGGCTTTATGCCCCAAAGCATTGGTTCATTTCATTGGTTTGACGTTATCAAAAAAGTAAATCCAATTTCGATTGGATTTTGTTATCTGAGGCTTAATTTAAACTGATTGGCCGAGTTTCAATTTATTTTGATCCATGACAATGCAACTCCAATTAATTGTTTCAAACAAGTCTGACTTTTCTTTTTTTCTTTTTTAGCACAGTCTCTGCTTTGAGTCAATCCTTACTATCTTTCCTCTGCCTTAAAGGTACAGTCCACACCTACACCTTCATAGCAATTATTGCACAACAGTCCCTGTTCGAAATAGACCTGAATGATACATCTTTACTTTAGATTTTATAGTAACGTGTATTCTGGTATAGAAGTACAGCACTGCAGTGAAAACTGCATACCGTTGCCATACATGGTGCCAAGGCACTGAGGATTATAAAGAAAAAAGCTTCGAAAAAAAGGACAAGAGAAAAACAAGCATTGGAAAGTTAAGTATTAATTGTTAGAACGTTAGAAAAATAAATAAATCGATAATAGTTCACGTCAATCATTTTTCATCATTTCGACGGGGATAACAAAGACATAAGTTAAAACTTCAGCAGACTTTGATGAGTCCTGCCCTTATCTCACTCTGCTATCTGTTGTCCACGCCACCACCAGAGATTCCAACACTACTGCTGAAACTGTCGCCACTACAATCACCCCCGTTGCCATGACAACATGCCTGGGCAGGATACACTCGCATGTGAAGCTGAGACACCGCCATCAACTGAAAAGTGAACAGCTCATCATGCCGCCGCGAGACCAGGGCGGGTACAACCACGAATCACCGAGAGACCAGGCTGGCAGCCGCCGAGAGAACCTGCCATGTGATACAGATAAGCCAGATTGAGATCCGGGAAGGAGCCACATCTGGTAGAAGAGATTAAAATATGAGAGAAAAGAAAAGGGAACCTAAAATTCGAAGAAGGCCGGCTGAAGCATTCCATTCCGCCATAATAACACTAGATTATCAACTAGTTCTCAATACAAGTTGTCCTGTCCTGTCATGTTACGACGTTAGTAGCAACGATCCCAATTTAATGGAGGGACGATCACATAATTGCGAAATATGTGCGCTCTCATCAAACGACGACAAGGATTTCCTATATTGATAAGCTTGGATGGAATTACTTGAAGTCCAGCAACTAGTTATTTGATTTATTTTGCTGCATCGCAAATCCCACCGACTTCCCCAACTCCAAACCTCTGCCAACAAAAATTAGGAAATTGCCATGCGGCAGTCTATTGCTATTTATTAAGTCCAAATGCCACAGCTCAACTGATTAGAATGTTGTGGAGTACGAAAAGACTTTTTATTTACAAATTACCTGTCGGGACCCTTTTAAAAATTGGCGTGATGATTAAAATATTTTCAGTGTATTCGAGGCAAATCCTCACTTCACCTAATGATCATTGTGAAGCTTTCTGCTTCTGCTGACCTGAAACTGCCAATGTACTGCTGTGAAATGTGAATGGTCACCTACATGAAATTAGTGGATTAGTTTTAAAATACACATTTTCACTCATTTTGTTTGTTGTGTCAAATTGTAAGGCCCAACTAATTTTAGGTGTCACGGTGCATTAATACTTACTCAGGGCAAAACAATAAAATAGGTGAAATATTGGAAATGTCTTTTTGCTCTTCTTTTCAGGATTGGAATATGTACGAACGAATGTTGAATCAATCGAAATGTAATGTCGAACGCAGCACACAATGCTTGACAGATGCATATGAATTGAAATCTGGTCCTGTTCTCCCAGAGATATTAAGAAAGCAAAAAGTCAAAACAGAATGTTAACTGAAACTATGTTCTTTTCATCTTTCATGTTTTAAATATGCAGCAGTTTTGGTGTGCACGTATTACTTTGTAGGAATTTAGAACCCAATCATCTCAAAAGACAAGCCTATCTTTTTTTTAACAAAACTGATTTTATCCTTTTCTTTTAAAGAAATGTCATAACAGCAGAGGTACTGAAATGCCTACTTTCCCAGTGGCATGGAAGCGCCCAATTCTCCCGGTTCAGTTTTTTTTTGCTACTCTGGCTTAGTTATGACACTGAGCAGCTGCTGCTTTATCTATATCAGATGCTGTTGCAGTCGATAGAGATTCCAGGATTCAGCAGATATATCCTGGCTGACACTTGGTTCTGAAATGTCTCCTGCCTGTAAGAACCAGCGTTTGAATTTACACATTTCCAAGGAGTGTGTTCACAGAATGTTGTGGGAACTGGAAATGCTGTGTTTGCTCAGTTGAGTTTCTAAAAATTAAGTTCTTTTAATTTTCGCTTTCAGTTGCTTGTGTTTCGACTGTAATGTTCAAATAAATTCTGTTTTGCTTAAATCCGAGTTCTTTGACCAGCTGCATGTCACTCAGAAAACCCACGACATTTATGCCTTCAAAACAATTAGAAGTTAGGACATAGGCTTCCTTCTTAAAATATTTTGATGTGATATCGCCCAATCCATAACGCATTGGGGCCTCTTGTCGCGATTAATTCGATAATTCCTATTTCAGATTATTGTTGTTGGACTTAAATGCTGCGAACAGAATATTTTTATTCCTTTAATTCCGGGTGCTGAACTCAGTTGGTTTATGCAGTACTTGGTGCAGTAATAGGATGTTGAGTCTCTTAGAGTTTTTTGGGTTATAAGAAGTGACTTCTGGGCTTTACAAAAGATGACCAAGGAAAAGCTGCTAGAAATTGTAGCCAAACTAGAGTCAGAGTAGCCTTCAGATGTGAGTAAAGGCAAAGTAATTACAGCAATTGCTCCATACTAAAACTTGCGGGAAATGCTTTCAGAATCTTTGGAAATGACGAGAATTCGATTCAAAATGATGCAGATTTAACATGAAAAGGAAACAGAGCGGTTTGAATGACGATCAGAAGAAGAGGAAAGAGGAGAATATGACTTGCCCTGGCATGACAAAACGAAAAGGAGAGAATCGCTTTCACAAAAAAAAAACAAAAGTAGTGAAAGGCCCCAGGAGAAGATGTGGAGAGAGAGAGCATGGAAAGGGGGAAAAACAGAGAAGAAGGGGAAAACGAGAGAGAAGAAAGCGAGAGAGAATTTCAAATTCAGAAATTTGCACTTACACAGAATAGTCGGCTTAAATGAATGGAGATGAATGTAGAAGATAGGCTTCGTGAGGCAGATAGAGATGGTGTTAATTCACATCGTCGCCAAATGCCTGGCAGAGATCTGTTTAAATGCATCCAAACATTACATAAATTTTAGAGCAGAGTTCTAGAAACTATTCTCATCACGTTTGTAAAAGAGGCAGAAGTAATGAAGTTGCCAGAGACCACATGGGTTTTGTTGATCCAAACAAAGCTGCTCTGTAGATCTGGTGAGGTATTTGGATCACTGTCAGAGGAGGTTTCCGAAGACTATGAGGACGTAAAGAAAGCCATCTGCAATTCATGTCAGCATGTGCCGAAGGCCGACACACAACATTTGAGGAATCTAATCAGGGAATCTGTTCAAGCCTACAGTGAGTTTGAAGCTATCAAACAAATTAATTTTCAGAATTGGATAAGGGCCATAAAATATGTCAATCATATGACGTTCTCAGCGAGATGATTAGTTTCAGGGTTTCAAAAAATTGACTTCCTGAGATAGAGAGAATCAATTAGAAGAGCAGAGATTTACAAAAGCAAGAAGAGCTGCTGAAATGGCTGATGAATATGAGTTGGTCATTGCATCAAGTTTTGGCTTCCAACATTAATTTCCATCCTTGAGGGATAGAAATCAGTGAAGGGGAAAGTCGTAAGGGGAAAGTAGATCTCGGCGAAAATAATAAAACTCGCTTACCGGATGGTAAACACGAGCCCCATGAAGGATAGAGAGAAGTTAAAATCATTTGGTGCCTTCAGTGCAAGAAATTAGGGTACATAACGTCACGTTGAATGGGGGGGGTGAGAAAAAGCTCAGGGAAGGCAGGTATAGGAAAACAGGAGAGTTAATGAACTTTGTTAAAGTGGTAAAGGAAGGCACAGTTCTTTTTGAAATGCTGCACCCAATTTTACAGACTGGTGGGAAGCTTGTTAATGAGTAAGTTCCAGAGCTTCTTAAACCATTTACTTGCAAAGTTAAGATTTACTCACATGCAAGAACAGCAGATAAAGTAATTACAGCATTGACAGTTACGGGATAATGTCAATATTTGATGTTGAGAGATGAGGAGAAATGTAACTCAGAAGGTCAATAACAGAAAACGTGCTAGTACGGGGAATTCATGGTGAGACCAGAAATGGTTAATGATGTCGAGTGAGGTTCGAGTGACCAGTGAAAAATGGAGAAACGGTGGTAGGTATTCTGTGTGAATTATCAGCTCCAGGAATACAATATCGCCTTGCTAACGAGTTTGTTCAGACAGAGGTAGGAGTACAGCCAACTACGATTGAAAGGTAAGTGCAAAATCAGGCAACTTCGGTAATACAGAAAACATATCCTGATTTTGTTTTCTCTCATGGTACATTACGGTCATAATATCACCAGTTGAATTGGAAGGAGACGTCAATAGAATTATCAGAAAATTTTCTTTTTTCCTACTGGTTGAGGAAAAACATAAACAGATGGCGGAGAAAGTGAATATTTTCAGATCAGGGAGATTTTATTGCTTTGCAACAGAATGATGAAGATCTGAAGCAATTATATCAAAAAACATATACGGAAGAAGAATCTGAGTGCATCACTGAGTGTCACGATGTTCAAAATGAGGTCTTGCTGAGAAAGTGGAGAGCATAACATATTCAGGCACTTGTGAAACGTGCAGACGTTTATCACGTCGTATTGCTGGTGGCTTGCAGCAAGCAGGTTTTGCGAGTGCCAAATGAATTAAGAGTAGGAGGTCATTTAGGGTACGAAAAGCACGACCTAAAATACAAAAAAAATTGTTACTGGCCTGGACAGCATAAGGAGGGAGTGAAATTTGCCACACGCGTTATAAGTATCAGGTAATTGAAAACCACAGGTAGCAATAAAATCATCTCCTTTCATACCGATTCCTGCATTTGATGAATATTTAATAGATTGTGTTGGAAGACTACCTGACCGAAAAAGTAGGTATCCGTATTTGTTAACTATAATGAATGTGTCCACAAGATTCACAGAGACCATTCCATTACACAATCACTCAACCCTAAAGTATTGCAGAGGTGTAGCTCAAATTATTCCCTGAATATTCACTTCCCATAGAAATACAACCAGATAAAGGATTAAAGTTTACATCAAAATTATTCAAGGCAGCTACGGAAATCTGAGGAACTAAGCAATTCAAATCCCCTGGGGACCTTCATGAATCGTAGGGATCGCTAGAAATCTGGCATCGGACATTAAAGACAATGTTCAGAGCTTATAGTCATGACTATCCAGATGATTCAGATTAGGGAGTTCGGCTTTAACCTTTGGCATTAGACATGTACCAAATGAATCTAACAAAATCAATCCATTTGAAATAGATTTTGGCCATGAAGTCAAAATACACTAAAATTGATTAAGGAGAAACTAATGGTGCAAACTTCAGCCACCACATATTTGTATCTTGTGCCAAATGTTATAGAATGGCTAAATTGAAGGCAAGACTGCCTTTAAACATATCACAGTAGTTGATGAAACAGGACGCAGATAAGAAATCAAAAACTCACAACTTTTCCAACAGAGATAAAGTCTTGGCATTACATCCAGTGTGAGATGAAACTTCGAAAGCTAAGTTCTGTGGATTTTATATGATCGAAAGGAGATTGAGTGAGGTGAACTATTTCATAATGATTCCAGATAGGAAGAAATCTCACAGAGTGTGTTACGTGGATATGCTGAAAACACATTCTGACAGGGAAAGAAAACAAACAGAAAATGTTCTGGTTACAGCACATAGTGAAGAATCAAGTAAAAAGCATTCAGAATTGGGCATTCCTCAAATTACACTGGAAAATGGGGATGTTTCAAAAATTCGAATAAATTATTGAGTTACCCTCAAAGGGAAAAACGATATGACCTGAAAGAATTATTGCGTTTGCATGGGGAGATACATGGAATTAAGCTGGGAAGTGCTAATGTAATTATACATGATGCAGATATAGGAAAAACTGTTCCAATTAAACAGTATCCATATAGATTTCAACTTCTAAAGTTGGAAAGGATACAAACAGAGATGGAACGAATTTTCCAAGATAACATATTCGATGTGAGTTGCCATAACTGGAGTGCACCCATCAGTAATATTGTCAAAACCAGATGTTACACCATGGGTTGTTACCTGGGAATTGGATGGTGTGGTCAGTTCCAAGACATGGATAGAGCAGGAACTGAAAAGGTTTTTGCAGGTTCCGGTGATTAGATGTTTCAGGAAGAACACGGAAGGCGGTAAAAGAGGGGGAGGTGTGGTATTGTTAGTGAAGGAGGACCATTACTGTGTCAGAAGGAATTCCTGATGAGAACTCGTCTATTGAGGTAGCATGGGCTGAGGATAGAAATGGGAAATGGGAAGTAACCCTGTTAGGAGGTTTTGCTAGGCATTCGAAAGTTTCCAGAGATATAAAGGAAATAACTGCAATGAACAATCTAGATTGGCGCGAAAGTAACAGGGCAGCTTTTATGGGGGACTTTACCTTTTCAAATATTAACTGGAAATGCGATGGTCGAGAACTTTAGACGGGTCAGTATTCGTCCAAAGTGAATGGTAGAGTTTGTTGACACAGTATATTCATAAGCCAGCAAAAGGCTATGCATTATTGGACATAATAGTAGGCAATAAATTAAGCATAGTGTTATATTTAGTCGTAGGTGAGTAGTTTGGTAATCATGACCAGAATTCGATTATGGTTACTTTAGTGATGGAAAAGGGATAGGTAAAGACCGCATGGTAAGAGTTATAGGTGGAAATAAAGACAGTTATGTTGCTATTAGGCAAGATTTAGCTTGCATAGGATGGAGAAGGAAACTGTAGGGGTTGGACACAATTGAAATGTGGAGCTTGTTCAAGAAACAGCGACTGCGTGTCCTTGATATGTACGTATGTGTGAGGCAGGGAGAAATTGGTCGAGCGAGGGAACCTTGTTTTCCAAAAGAAATTGAATCTCTTGTCAACAGAAGGAAGGAGGCGTAGAAAAAGATGAGGCCTGAAGGCTCTGCTATGTCGCTTGAGAGTAACAATTTACTCAGGAAGGTCCTAAACAGTGAGCTTAGAAGAGCCATGAGAGGACACGAGAAGTCCTTGGCTGGTAGGTTCAAGGATAATTATAATGCTATCTACAGGTGTGTAAGCAATAACGGATGACTGGGGCACGATTAGGGCCAGTCAAGGATAATTGTGGGAAATTGTGAGTAGAGTTCAAGGATATAAGACAGGAGCTAGATGAACACTTCTTATTAGTATTCGCACTGGAAAAAGACCATGTTGTCGAGGACAATGTCGAGATAAGTCTGTTCAGCTAGACGGGGTTGAAGTTCATGAGGAGAGCGTGTTAGCAATTCTGGAAGGCATTTATGTTTGATTTCACTGGGAAGCTAGATAGCTAATTGTGGAGCCTTTGGCTCTGATCTTTATATCGTCATTGTCTCATATATAGTTCCAGAAGACAGGATGATAGCAACTGTTGTCCCCTTGTTCAAGTAGTGGAGCTGAGACATCCTTGGCAATTATGGACCAGTGAGCCATAATCCGGTTGTTGTTAATGTGTTGGAAGGGATTATAAGAGATAGGATTTGTAATCGTATAGGAAGGAGTAAATTGATTACGGATATCGTGGGCGGCACGGTGGCACAGTGGTTAGCACTGCTGCCTCACAGCGCCAGTAGACCCGGGTTCAATTCCCGACTCAGGCGACTGACTGTGTGGAGTTTGCACGTTCTCCCCGTGTCTGCGTGGGTTTCCTCCGGGTGCTCCGGTTTCCTCCCACAGTAACAAAG
Source organism: Hemiscyllium ocellatum (assembly GCF_020745735.1). Classification (NCBI taxonomy): domain Eukaryota; kingdom Metazoa; phylum Chordata; class Chondrichthyes; order Orectolobiformes; family Hemiscylliidae; genus Hemiscyllium; species Hemiscyllium ocellatum. The sequence continues at coordinate 189,325 of NW_026867540.1, forward strand.
ATGTGCGGGTCAGGTGAATCGGCCAAGCTAAATTGCCCGTAGTGTTAGGTAAGGGGTAAATGTATGGGTGGGTTGCGCTTCGGCAGGTCGGTGTGGACTTGTTGGGCCGAAGGGCCTGTTTCCACACTGTAAGTCTAATCTAATTTAACACTGGTAAATGAATGGTAGGTTGTACCTCACAAAGCTTATTGAGTTTTTTGAGAAGCTTTCCAAACAGTTAGATGATGGTAAAGTGGTTGATATGGTGTATATGGAATTCATTGAAGCTTTAGCTAATGCTACCCACGGCAGAGAATTGCACAAAATGCAGTGGCATAGCATTGAAGGTGATTTATTGGTTTGGATCAGGAATTGCCTAGCTGATAGAAGACTAAAGATAGTGGTTGATAGAAAATGTTCATCCTGGAATTCAGTTACTCCTGGTGTCCCGCATGGATCTGGTATGGGGCCACTGCGTTTTGTCATTTTCACAAATGACCTGGATAAGTGCGTGTTGAAGGCTTGGGTAAGCAACTTTGCGGATGACACAATGTTCGATGGAGTTGTGGATCATGCTGAATGATATTGTAGGTCACAGAGGAATATAGATATGATACAGAGCTGGGATGAGGGGTGGCAAATGGAGATTAATGCTGAAAAGTGTGAGGTGATTCACTTTGCTAATATTCTTGGTGTTGTCGATGAGAACAAAATTCTTTGTGTCCATGTGCATAATTCTCTGAATGTTGCAACCCAGTTTTATAGGGCTGGAAAGAGGGCATACGGTGCATGAGACTTTATTGGTAGAGGGATTGTGTTTTGGGATCAACAGATCATGTTGCAGCAAGACAAAACTCTGGTGCGGTCACCCTTGGAGTATTGCAAACAGTCTGGTCACTGTACTATCGGAAGCATGTGGAAGCTTGAGAAGCTTGAAAAACTTTCAGAGGAGATTGATTAGGATCGCATAGTATGGACGAAAGGTCCTATGGGGAAAAGGTAGCGGGCTTTTGTCTGTAGAAAGTTGAGAGCCATCATTACGGGCATTTAAATGGTTGTTGGGTAAACCCGTGGATGACCATGGAATTGTAGCGGTTAGATAGACGTCAGACTAGTTTCGGCGCAAAATCTAGGTCTGAAGGGCCTGTATTGAGCTGCAGTGATATATGTTCTGTGCATGTTCTATAGCCCACGTCACATGCCTGGTCCTCATTATCAAATACGGACAGACGTCACCATAGAATGTGAAAACAGAGGTTATTCAGGGTTTCTCACGTCCTCGACGGAGAGATCAGTACTTTGATTCTTGTGACTGAATGGGTTTTGTTGGAAATTCATAACCAATTGAGCAGTGCGCTGTTTCACTCACTTAAATACTGAGAAAATGAACAACGTTTCAGTGTATGGCAGATTATGCAAAGGCACTTGACAGCCTGAAAGTTGTGTTAACGACTTCCCCAGTATTAGCCACACTTAATTTGACAGAACCATTCAAGGTGGATATCGTTGAGTGTGATGTGAGTGTTGGTGCCGTGCTCTTGCAGGAACATGACGAGAAGATTGAAAGTTCTGTCGATATTTCGCCAGGAAATTGAACATTTAGCAATAGAAATGTTCTACAATTGTGACGGAGACCTTGAGCTCGGTATTGACGTTACAACATTTCGACATTTATATTGCCAAGAATGTTTCTGACACAATTACACATACCAATCAAAACTCATTAAAGGAGAAATTTTAGAATAAAAAAATGCAGGCTGTTTAAATGGACCTCATTATTGCACCTCTTCGATTTGAAAATTATACGTGGTAGGCAGATACAGAGCAATTTGCGGTGCATTGTTGAGACTTGGATGAAAAGTTAGATGTTTTCAGTGACAGGTGTATACAGCAGCAATATAATGTATATGTATTGTAGTATACCAACAAAGTGAGATTAATGGCTTTTTAAGAGAATTCATCTTAGTGAACAGATTTTTTTTAAACGGGACTATTGTGAGGAAGCTGTCATTTGTAAAGGTTATTTTGCCCTAGTTTTTTTTTAAAGAGACGTCGTGATGGCAGAGGTTCCAAAATGTAGACATTAACAATGGCAGGGGAGTGGCTAAGTCTCCGAGTCCACTTTTCTCTCTACTTTACCTTGTTTGTTAAAGTGAGAGCTGCTGTAATGCAAATGGTTCCAAGTTTCAGGAGAAGACTCATGACTGACATTTCACTCGAAAATCTCGCCTGCCTAAAATAGTCCATATTTGAATTTACCGCTTGCCTAAGGGTACGTTAACGGGATGTTACATGAATTGGAAAGGCTTCTTAGTTAAGTTGGTTGTCGCGAAAGTTAAGTTTCCAATAATTAAGTTATTTAAAACTTAGTTTTTGTTTTTGTTTGTGTTTCGCATTTAGTGTTTAAATAAATTCTGTTGTGCTTAACAACGAGTGGTTTCACCAGTTGCGTTTGACGTGGAATGTCCACTTCATATCTGCAATAAAACTGAGAGGTAAGTGTTTGGACTACATTCTTAAAATAATTTGAAGGGATCCTGGCCTGAACTATGACATTTTTTGTGTGTGGAATCTATCAGGTTCTTCCCATTCGGAGCTTACGGCTGTATTTCAAAAGGAAATATTCTTATGCTCAGCCTTTGTGGCCGGCAGAAGAGGCCAATCCCGAAAAAAAAATCTTTTTCGCACTTAACTGTAATCAATCTAAAAAACCGGGCTGATGTTTGAACCGGTTGAACCGATAGAAAGCTATTGCCTGAAATTTGCACAAGTCGAAAATGTGCAGCTTACGTTAAACACAACAGGAGGAAACTGTCCATGATGGTAAAGAGTAAAACACTTTCTCCTGCTCTCCATTTCTGTGTTGCATTTATTAACTTCATTGCTGTGGGACCTGAGTCTCCTTCGGGCTGGACTAACAACTATAATATGTCTAACATTCAGTCCATTAACCAACAAAATATGGAGAAACGGGTGACATGTTTTTTAAATGCAATCAATAGTGACAAACAATCTCCATCCAAGTGGTGTGCGATAGATCTCTTTTATGTTGCTGTCCCAGCCTGCGTTATTAATGATATTTAAGGCCTCGCATACGAAGTAAAATGGATTTTTTTTCAAACAAAGTAGCACACAGACTATTTCTATAAGTACAGCTGCTACTATTTTTTTCTGGTCAGAACTTCATTTTTGATCCCGGGTACAAATAGTGAGGAACTGATCGAAGGTGAAAGCGACAGTGAACCAAACAGAGCAGTTTCCAGAAGCATAGATAAATAGTATTATCACGCGACATCCCAGTGCGATGTTTAGTGAACTAGCTGGAAAACAAATTGCCAGAAGCCGATTTAAAATCACCGCAATTGTAATAACAAAGCAATTCGTGGTCACCACGGTACAAGGTATCGAATGAGGCATCATGGGAGACGAATTCTTCCTCTGGAAAGTGTCACTATGGTCACGAGGTTGGCCGTAAGAGACAGAGTGCGAGAGTAAATTTATGAGCATTAGATGGAGTGGGAGAGACAGTCAGCCAGACAGACCTTTTGAGGCATGGAGAGACACAGATGTATGGACAGTCAGGGAAAGTGGAAAAACAACTTTGACAGTTTGGCAAAAGGATGGCATGGAATCTGTGTCAGTTATGTTGGATTCAACTGAGAAAATTAATGTTTTCCCATTTGAATCCGATGCTTCATTCACAAGAATGTCAATTGCAAATCTGTAATTGAACCCACAATATAAAATATTTGAGAAAATGTATACTGAGATATTTTCTATGATATATAAATGTAAGTAATTCAACTGCGCTTCATAATCAAACCGACGGAGTAACAATGTTAAAATGATAACAGGAAACATGCGTTGTCACATCTGAACAAGATAAATAATGACAAAGCCATGCAAACAATCAATAATCCTCTTCAGCTGATACATCACTGTTTTTTTCTCCAAGTTAAAGTCAGAATTGCTGGCATTCATTTACTGTTGCATAAAGTTCAATAGCATCAGCAGTTCATCAGCTTGTGTAACAAATGATATTGAATTGCCCTACCGGTGTTAAGTTGCAAGTAATCATGCAACTTAAGTGCCAGACATTTTTCATCTCAAAAAGCATAACAGAGAACGTACTTAAATATCTCACTTGATGGATCATCAATTCCTGAACACATTCTGCAAGGCAGAAGATATGCAATGTAATGCTTACTAATTGTGAAGAGTTCCAATAACAATTTTTCACTGCATTTCCGTATAGAGATGCATCTCATTTGACTGTCAGCACATCAATGAACATGCACTCCCTCCAGCAGTAACAGAAATTACCAGTTGTCCATATCATCGACAAGATGTTCTCCAGGAATTCAAAAATGAGATGGAACCGTTTGAACCCATGGCCACTATCTGAAAGAATAGCAAAGACCGCAGAGTACTGGAATAGCAGAGCACATAGTCATCTTCAAGCTTCCCATCACCCTGACTTTAATGTATATTGTCTCTCCTTCAGTGCAGACGTGTCATTACCCTATAAGTACTTCCCGAACTATAGTTCGGTGTAGTTGCATAAAATGAACAGCAGTGGTTCAAAACGACAACGTAATCAACACATTCTGAAGGTTATCTAGGTTTGGATGATACGTGCTGAACCAGCAAAAGATGTCTGTACTCCAGGAAAGTATCGGAAACAAAGTTTTGAAAGGAAAAATGATCAATAGTGAATCAAGTAAATTACATATCGTAAACATGAGTGTTAAGACGTCTGTCATAACTGGCAGAGTGAACCAGCTTGTGAATGTTAAAAAAAAGAAAGCTGTTAATTATCACTGTTCCCTGCCTCTGTGATTTATTTAAATTTAGATTTGAATGCAGAAACAACAAAAATGTACAGTGGTATTACGATGCTTTATTAATTATATTAGAAGTTAATGGACCAGGTCAAAATATAATAAATGCATAGCTATGTTCAAAACATCTGATTAAGCATCAGTATTCCAAGCATACACTATTCTCAGCATAATAAAATACAAATACCGGCGCTTTTGCAGGAGCATGCATTTTCAAGAAGAATAATGAATGGGTATCCCTGACTTCTGAAGTCAGGATTGTGATGTACCTGTTTACACATGATGAACACTACTCGAGACACGAAACCTTCCTCTCGTTGTTTATATGCAGTGATTTCTTTAGTAACAATAAACAAATTAATACAGCTATTTTCACGCGAAGAGTAGCTAATGCAATAGACCGTGCTTAATCAGAAAAAGAAACAATCTTAGTATGCATGATAAAATAGTTTCAATGTTTAAACACGTAGCAAGTGGAAAATATGTAAAATCCACAGACTTAAGCCTTTGAAAGTTTTATGACTTTAGGTAATATTAACAGAAGACAGATTCCAAAATGAATCCTAGTTTGACAGATCATATGTTTAAATTTGAACTTGGTTGCTGTGGCAATGTTTAAATGAATGCAAATGAAACTTCGCAGTATCATGAAACGGCTGAACAGTGTTGTGGAAGAAAAATCATTCCATGTCCTATATGAAAAAAAAACAGGAGACACAGAAAATCCTTCACGAAATTAAATTTTAATCTTGCAAAAGCAAAGTTGTCGGAGACAACGAAACGGCCTTCTTGGCTCTCCACAATTTCTCTTTTTTTCTCCTCCAGTTTTAACAATTTATTGGTCCCGCGCTTTTTGTTTAACATTAACATAGTCAATCATGCTGGCTTGCTTTATCTTAATAAACTAATCACCGTCTGCCACTTTGGTTCCTTCCATCATTCATAATCTCTCACATTGCAACACCATGATCTTCAGCATTTGCTCATGTCCCAGTTATTTAACTAACCCATCATAATGCACGACCATCAATTGTTACTGGAACCCTGGCATACATGACAACACTAAATTAACAACAATACTGCCATAATAACTTCCATTGCAGAGAGACAGACGTAATTGGCCACATTGGCCCGAATGACATTGGTATGATGACCTGCAACAAAAATCCAGTAGTTATATCCGAAAAGCTGGAACTCTCCGGTAATAATCTCGGCATTACGCTCCATACTACGTACCAATGAAGCAAGGACCTGAAACATAGTATATTGAATACTGGATAATGTAGTGGTAAATGTGTGTCGGACGGGGCTAGCTTCATGAATGCGGATCATTGAGATATCTGGCAGAGGAGGTGGGACCTAGAACCATCTGCTCATATAACGTACAGCATGGAAACAAATCTTTCTGTCCAACCCGTCCATGCTAAGTACATATCCTAAATTAATTTATTCCCATTTGCAAGCACTTGCACCATATCCCTCCAAACTCTTTCGATTCAGACAACTTTTTCGATGTCTTTTAAATGTTATCAACATATCAGCATCCAATATTTTCTCTGGAAGTTAATTCTATATACATAGCAACCTTTGCTCCAAAAGGTTGACAAGTAGGTCCCGTTAAAACAGAACACAGGACATAGAACAATACAGCTCAGTACATGTTCTTCGACCCTCGATTTTGCACCGATCTTTGGAAACAATCTGAAGTCCATCTAACACATAGTATTCCAGTATTCCAGTTTCAAGCGGATGTTTATCCGATTACCATTTAAATGCCCTTAAATTTGGCAAGCCGTACTACTGTCGTAGGTAGTGCGTTCCACGCCCTTTCTGTTCTTTGAGTAAAGAAAATAACTCTTACATCTATCCCATATCTACCAACCATCATTTTAAAAAATCTGTCCCCTCGTGTTCGTCATTATCATCCGAGGGAAATGGCTCTCAATGTCCCAACTATTGAACCCTCTGATTATCTTGTATGTTTCACCTCTCAATCTTCTCCTTCTAAAGAATACTGCAATACGGCAATTTCCTCATAAGACCTTCCCTCCATACCAAAAAACCTCCTCGTAAATGTCCTCTGAACCCCTTGCATAGCTTGCACATCCTTCCTATAATGTGGTGTCCATACCTGTGCACAATACTCTCAGTGCGGCTGCACCAGAGTTTTAGCACAGTTGCAGCGTGACCTCCGGGGTCTGAAACTCAAACCCTCGATCAATAACGGCCAACACACCATAGGCCTAATTAACAACCCTCTAAATATGTGTTGCAACTTTCAGAAATCGATGTACATAGAAACCGAGATCATTCTATTCATCTGCACTGCCAATAATCTTATCATTAGATCACTACTCTTTCGTCTTGTCACTCTTTCCAAAATGAATCACATCACAAATCTCTACTTAAAATTTCCCCGCTGACACTAATCCTGTGGCCTCTCTTTCTGGAGTCTCAGAAACCTACCAGGAGCTTTGGGATTTGTCTATTCCCACTAACCATGATCCGTATGATTTTATCAAACTCTATAAAGGCATCGCTCAACCTCCGATACTTTAGCCTCTCTCTGTTGCCTGAGCCCTGTCAGCATCCTTGTAAATCTTATCTGAACCCTTTCACGCTTCACAACATTCATCCAATAGGAGCGAGAAAACGAGAGGGAATATTGCACGCAACACTGTGAATTTGGCCTTCCAATGTCCTGTACAACCACAGCACGCCCTCGAAATTCCTGTGCACACTGGTCTGAACAATAAATGATAACATACGAAATGCCTTCTGTAGTATCCTGTCGTCCTGAAACTCCACTTTCAAGAAATTAAGAACTTTCGCTCCAACTCCTCTTTGGTCAGCAACGCTCCTCAGGACCTAACTGTCACTTTGATATGCCCTGCCCTGTTTTGCCATTCCAAAATGCAGCATTTCACAACTATATAAATTAAACTGCACCTTTACAAGTAGGACTGATTGCAAGTAAACTGGATTGGCCCGAAAGTCCTGGGAGTAACATTTGACAGTTGCACTCGGCAGTGTTTAACTTAGAGTGCCAGGGAGTGATGGGTCGGCACCAGAGCAACAGGTCAGGAAGTATGAAGAATTACTGGTTCAACAGCATATGACAGCTGTGTTGAGGGAGTTAGCCTTCGAATAATGTTGCTGAGAGTCAATGTCATCAAACTTCCAGTGGGGATAATTGTGGGAATAGTGAATATAATTCCTGAAGATTTTAAATACTTTTGGAGCAGGGCAACAGTTGACAACAGATGAAATTGTGAAATTCGGGGCAAGATTAACTATAATCGAATCAGATGTTGTGGGTTGAGAATAGGTTGTTTGATTGAAAATCAACATCTGACTACTGGGACTCTTTTATGCACCAACGGCTTCGAGCGCTGCACTGGCATATTCCTTTGAAAACGATTGATAAGAAAGGCATGACTCAAGAACCTTGGATAAGCGGTTTTCAAATTAGTCCGAAAAGGGTGCACACCCAATATATGGGCAATCAAAAAGAGGTTTTGAAGAATACAGCTAACCTAGGAAGGTAGTCAAACGGATAGGTAGGAAACTAAAAGAGTTCATGAAATAGCCTTGGCCAACAGAGTTAACAGGATTCCCAAAGCAATTCATATATATTTAATGTTTAGGAGCAAGAGGGAAGCTGGAGAAAGACTAATCATGCTCATGAATGAAGTAATGAGGTTATGTGCAAAACCACAAGAAATGGGTGATATCCTGAATGAATACTTTGCATCGGCGTTCTCCAAACTGGAAGGGCCTGGGGGGTGCAGGCATGAAGAATATTGAGGTTAGGAAAAGGTGTGTGAATATTCTCAAGCAGTTCAACATGTGAAGGAGATAGTGTGGACTGCAGATGCTGGAAATTCAGGTGGAATAAGTGCAGCAGGTCGAGCAGCACCAGAGACGCAGGAGAGTCTTCATTCTGACAAGATCCGTCATCAGGCATGGGAGGATGTGGGATGTTGGTCGGGGAAAGGTAAATAGGTCGTAGGTGGAATGGCGGTAGGTGGATGCACTTAGAAGGTGAGGGAAAGTAGGCGGATTAGGCCTGTTAAGAAATCGGTGTAGAGATTATTGATGGGATTTGGAAGTTGAGGAATTCTATATGAGGTGATAACGTTGTAAGCTCCAGAACTGGAAGGTGAGATGTTCTTCCAATTGTTTGCACGCTGTCATATTTTGATGGGAGAAGAGACTCAGGATGGATATGTCACTGAGGGAGTGGCAGGGAGAGTTGAAATAGCGATCAACTGGGCAAGTGGGATTTATTGGAGTTCATCCGAATTCAAATTGATCGGAGCCATCCCTGACAACTTTATTTACTTTCCTCGAAAACACCGTCTATATTTCTGACAATCAGTTTAGCACGGACATCAATTTCAACGTCACTGATTCCCACAGCTAACTCAACTCAACTTCCTCCAACCCTCACCCTGAAAAAGATGGGATCCCATTATCCCACTTCCTTCTGCCTCTTCATATGTGCTCTTCGGATAACGACTCCACTCCAGGCCATCCCAAATGTCCTCATAATTCAAGGAACTCCATCGTGATTAATAATAGCTTCAACCGCATCTCATACATCTCCCAAAATCAGGCATTGAAATGCCATCACCACCAACTCCAATCCCAACAAGAACAGAGTTACATTCGTCCTTACATTCAAGTGGATTTTAGATTAGATTCCCTACAGCATGGAAACATGTCCTTTGGTCCAAAAAGTCCACACAGACCCTCCTAAGTGTAACCAAACCAGACACCTTTCCCTACTTTTTCTCCTAACTAATGCACCTAACACTTTGGGCGATTTAGCATAGTAACCTGACCAGCACATCTTTGGATTGTCGGAGGAAACCGGAGCACCCAAAGGAAACTAATGCAGATGAGTGAAGAATGTGCAAACTCCATACAGACAGTCGCCCGAGGTGGGAATCGAACGTGAGTACTTGGCGCTGTGAGGCAGTAGTGCTAACCATGGAACCACCATGCTACCCCAAAAAGCTAATCCACAAATTCCACACCTACAATATCCGTCATTTTGTCACCATCAATATGGCTCCACCACTAAAAATACATTTTCTTGCGCACCTCGATCTGCTTCCCATTTCCTCATTCGGTCCATAAGGCCACCAAGCACTCCTCCACACATGGAAGCTTTGCTTGCGGTTATGGTAAATGAAAAATCTGCTGCCACTCATCCCCTCTTAACTCTGTCCAAGGCCCAAAAGCATCATTCCTTATCTTACCAAAGTTTGTCTGCACTGCATGTAGCATTATTTGCAGCATAATTTGCTCTCAATGTAGTCCCACCAACATCAAACTGAGGGTTCAGTTCAGAAAGCATCAATTGTCCACAAGCTTGAATCAACGCCAACTATTGGTTGCTTGACTGTTCAACGGCCCCTTCCAATCCTGCAATGACATTTTCATACTTTGTCTCCTCCACCGTCAAATTAAGGCAACACCCAAGCTGCAGGGAGAAACGTTAATTTTCCACCTTGGGAGCTTTCAAATTCATGGACTCAACATGGATGTCACTAACTTCCAAATCTGCCCACCTCCAACCTCATCCCAGATGTAACTCTCCCTATCCACTCCGCTCACTTGGTCTGACTTACCCGGTCCATATCCCTTCCTTATATAATTTCGACCCTTCCCACTGACATCGATCGGGCATTCAGATACTGCCACGCCACCTCCCTTTCCCACAATCCCAACATGGTTGTTTTTCTAACGCCCTTTCGCACTCCTGATGAAAGGTTCTGCCCGAAATGTCGACTTTCCTGCTCCTCTTATACTGCTTCACCTGTTATGTTTTTCCACTACGACATTCCATCGAATCCAATGTCATGTAGGAATAAATTTAGCGTATCTTGAAATGCTTTACGATGGATATATCCCCCAGTACGATATGCGATCTGTCCAATGATTCTGTTGGAAACAAAGGAGGAAATAGCTGCGTCCCTCACACATATATTTGACCTTATGCGATATTCCAGAGGGTTGAAGAATGATTAATAATTTTCCTTTGTATAAGAAAGCAAACAATGATAATCTTGATAATGATTCTGCTGTTGATGGTGTCAGTGCTGGAGGTTTTGGGGAAGAAACTCTTTGACCAGATAAATTCAAACGTGGAAGCGAATTGACTTCTTAGCGATAGGTAACATGGATTTCTGCTGAAACGTTCATCTCCCTGCAACTTGATTTTGTTTTTTTTTAGGAGTATAAAGGACGGTTGATGAGGGAAGGGCAATTGACATTTTTGACATGGACTCTTACAAAGCATTTGATAACTTACGAATGGGAGGCTGGAACAAAATGTAGATTCTCGTGGAATCTGGCCTTTTCTGGCTAGATGCTCAAAGAAAACAGAGAAGTTTGATGGAATGGTAGGTTTCAGAACCGAGAAAGGTAACTAGTGGCTTTCCACTGGTATCAATGATGGGACCTTTCTTCTCTGTTCTATTTAAATTATCTGAAGGAAAATGCGGGTCGTCTGATTAATAAGTTTGTGGATGATTCAAAAATTGCAGGTATGGCTGGGAAATTTCAATTGATATACTAGGATACACCGGGATATAGACAGTTTGCTGATTCTGATGGAGAAAAGGCAGATGTAACATAATCCGGAAAATGCAACTTGATGCATTTAACCTTATAAAATCCAGGTGTTAATTATGGAAAAAATGCTACAAGCGTTTGCAGCAGTGACAAGGAGAGGGATTTGGGTGTAAACCACTCCAGCTTCCTGACAGTGGTAAATCGCGCAGATCAGGAGGCCAAGAAGGAATATCGCAAGCTTACGTTAATCAGCTGAGGCATGGAGTGTAGGGCAGGAGTTACACCTTTTATCCTTGCAGAGGAAGATGTCATGATGCAGTCGCGAGGGTGTCAGACGTTAATGAGAAATGGGCCAGGATGCGTCAGAGTGAATGATGTTTGCAGTAGGTTGACAAGAGAGAGGAAAGCATGAGTCTGGTTGTTGCATTCCAACGGAGGTAGGGGAAATTGTGTCTAATAATCCTGAAATAAATATCGGTCAGGATTGTTTGAGAGAGCGCCTGATGCATTTCTTTGTTGATCAGTGACTGGACGACAGTTTTCACAATTAGTTCTGTTCAAAAATATGTGCGTTCTCTCCAGTACATGAGCACTGGATTCATTCGTTAAAGAAACGATCATTGATTTGTTAATTTTTCACATCTTGTGTGAAAGCTTTCTGTACACAATTTCGCTCTTGCATCTCAAATATGAGCACAAGTGTATAAACTGCAATGAAGGAATATCAATAATTTAGATTGAGACTTTCCAAGATATTAGAAGCATTATAGAAATACAAGACCTCGAAAAACAGTTCTAAAATACAGATTGTGATGCATTCAAAATTCTGACATTTGTTGAGGTTCAGTGCATAAAATCTCTTCAGTCAAATAGCAATTCAGAGGAACACTGGCCCCGTGTGAGATGCTTCATTGATTGTGCGAACAGAACGTTCAAAACCAGGTTTGAATTTAACACAATGGGAATACCGCTTACAAGTGATACACCGGTAGTACCTTCATATCTGCAAAATCGGTCAATAATCGTGCAATTTCCTTTTGTTTTCATTTAGCCTCGTTCTATTATTCTCCTGTTGTTGATTCTACACTTTATTTGAAAGGAATATAAATCCAGAAGGAGAAGTCCACGATTTGACATTTGAATGCGATAAAGTAAATAAACATTTCAGTGCACACAGCGCAGCATTCATACAGACACCCGTACACATATGTCTACTGATTTCTCTCAGCTTTTGCTGTCGCACTAAAAGAACGAAAGTTCACATCTGTACTTAGAGACAACCATTGACAACTAGAACTAAACTTATTAATGACATTGCAAATGTTTGATGTTTCCTGAATCGCATTCTTGCATCTCAGTCTTTTCAATTTGATTCCTGAGTCCTCCCTCTCAGTACAGAGCCATTTTATTTTCTCTGCATCCTGATTTTCATTTGTAACCAGACATTGCCATGAGAGGGATATGGATACAGAACTGGGATTGCTTGACTTGTTAATTCAGGAGCCAGATCGACGTAAGAGTTTGCAAAACCACCTTCTGTACTGTATCATTCTATGCAGTTCGTCATTTATTTCCTTTTACTACCGAAGAAGAGGTGCATTTGTTTGGTGGAACAATGGAACCGTGTGGAGCTTGTTTTCCTTTGACTGTAATCAAGGCATGTATCTGCATTCAGGAATATCGCTTTTCGACAGATTGGTCGAATGTTCTATTAGTAACAAACACCGAGCTGGACTAGTCCTGGAGGTTCAATGAGAACAAAGAAGAATAAAAAAAACCTCTGACTTTAATTTGTGCAGATATGCTCTGGGAGTGTTTTTTCAATTGTGTAAGGCGGGAAGTCTTTGCTCTATTTCTTATTTGTGTTTCACATTCAGTGAATATTTTTTGATTGTTGTTTTGGAGAAGAAGTTGTTAACATGAACACCAAAACTCCCAGTTACCCGTACCCAGGTTTTAAAATTCATCCGAACCTTTGACGGAGTAGATGGCGCATACTTATACTGGATTTAAATCAGTCAATTTAAAAACAAAATAAATATTCATGGAAGCCAGGACAGGGAGTTATTGAAGTGAAAGAATGAGGGTCCATCAATACTTTTCGGAAGATTTGCTCATCCTGGGAGTGAACTCATTCAATTCTATTTTCATTTTATCCCTACACTCCACATTGACTTTCATGTAGGTATTGCCCCTATTGGGCTCTGCAGGACACTGGCTCCCCGAACTGATAGCGTTATCGCAACAATGTGGAAAAGTTTGAAAGAATGCAACCAGAAGATTAACATCGGCTCAATTCAGAAGACTGACTCCGAGGGGGCTGGCCACAGCGCGTGGAATGGAGAACAAAAGAAAATGAAAGGCCGACGATGAGGGAACAAACAACTTGTTCAGAAATGGTTCAGAGTCCGCGTGAAAAGATATGGATTTTCAATTCTTTTTCTTAGGATGAAGTAAGATAAAATATTTTACAAACAAACAGAGTTTAGTGAGTTGAGCATGAAGTAAATTCAACTTTCGTTTCCTCTCGATTAAAACATTACTGATCTCAATATCACCTCAACACCTCAAAAACGTTTCATCCTTTGCTTGTACACAGGTGGAAAAATTGAATAAAGTTGTTTTTTCCAATAACACGCTGGGGACATTCGGCAAAATTAAGCTTTGATATTATTAAACTGCGTACGAGAACGCAACTACATGAGTTAAAACCAATGTCAGTTGTCCAGCTGACACACCAGTTACAAAATGTAATATCATTATGGATAATCTGGCTGTTTTGATAACTCCAATTTCTTGCCAGCCCCAATACCCTTTGACGCTGTGCCTAAATGTCTGAACTCTCTTTTTTTCAAATGAAACAACTTTCAGAGCGATAGAAATTTGTTGTGTTTGTGCTACACCTGTTCTAAGCACCTGTTTTAAGTATCACTTTTATAACAGTCCACTGTTTCACTTTCGCATGGCTATGTCATATTTAGTGCAGCAAAATGGCAGTTATTCTAATTACTGCTGAACACGCTTCTCAAACTTTATTTGCAATGTGAAGCCAAGTACAGAAATGAAGGACATGCCAGACAGAGAACAGCCAGGGAATTCCTAGAGGCATGGCATTCATCCACAAACTCCATTAACAGACACATAGACCTGGACCCCATATACAAACCACTACAGCTGAAACTGACACCCGGAAACGGCAAGAACATCCATCAACAGACACGTCGACCTGGACCCCACATACAAACTACTACAGCTGAAACTGACACCCGGAAGCGGCAAGAACAAACCACTATAAATACCGGAAGAAACATCAAAGCAGCGCTTCACAGGAGGCTCCAATAGCACTGATGATGTTCCCTAGCCAGGGAACGAAACGTTTGCAGCAAAAACTTCCAGCTCGGCGAACAGAACCACAACAGAAATGAAGGAGTAAAGTTAAAATTGTATAATGTTATCACACATGATTCCATCTTCGATGTCAATGTACCTATGCAAAAAGTGTTAAGATACAAAGTACTAAGAGAAACATGAGTTACAAAGCTAAGTATTCCCGGAGATATGTAGATTGCACATTTCGGCAGAGAAATAGCAAACGGAGCTAAGTCTGGAAACGGCAATTTGATGCGTTTTGTAAGATCAAATTAGGTGTGAATGATAGAATAAATGGCAGAACCCAATCTGCATTGACAGAGAGGAATTTGGTCATACAAGTGTCTAGATAAGGTGGCCAAAAATGTTTACATTCAGCTTGCCTTCATTGACCGGGGCTTTGAATTAGAAAGATGACAAGTTATGTTACAGCTCTATTACTTTAGTTATACCACATTTGCAGTACTGTTCCCAGTTCTATTTGCCCCTCGACCAGAAAGACGTGATTGCTTCGGAGAGAGTAGAGAGAACGTTATCAACATAGAACCATAGAAATGCTACCTGGTCCGTAGGTGTTTGCATATGAGGAGACTTTGGATACACACAGAATGTTTTCAAGGCAATGATGAAGACTGAGGAGCGAGCTGATAGAATTATGCAAACGGATGAGACGCATAGATATGGTGGATAGTGGAAAGCTTTTCCACAGAGTGAAAGGCCAACTACCAGAGGGCACAGGTTCAAGGTGAAGAGGGGAGGTTTAAGGGAAATGTGTGGTGAACGGTGCTGGGTGAATGGGAGGCACTGTCAGTATATTTGGTGGAAATAGACGCCTTAAAATTTCAGGACGTTATACAGGCATGAATGTGAGGTGATCAGGTTGTTAGAAACCCTTCATGGGCAAGATGTCGCCGGTCTAAGTAAGAATCTGGAATTGACATATAAGTTTTTGGCAGAAATCTCCGTCCCTGTGCTGTCTAGTTCTTTGTTGCATTTACTTGTGGAGTGGATGTGACATATTGTTTTTATATGGTGTTCAGAAACTTAAGAAAATTGATGAAGGTACATATTTGGTGTGACAGAGGGAAAGAGATAGAGCGTGAGAAAGAAAGAGAGAGAGAGAGAGGGAGAGAGAGACAGGCGGGAAGAAGGTTTCCACATGCACAGGATGGATTGGGACAATCATATCATTGTGCAGGATTGAGATTTGTTGTATCATAAGGTTCGGGTTGGCAAAGGCGTAGAATTACTATGAGGGGTCAAGATAGGATGACTTGGAGGAATATTACAGAAAAAAAGCTGTAGTGCTGTCTTTGAAAATAAAAGGCAACAGAACCACGGGATTTTGTGAAGGAATAGCGCATTTGATTCCAGTTAAGGGATAACTGCGTAGTGACAATATGCAGTTGTACCGACAAAAAGCGGGTCAAACCATAAGCCAGATCTTAACCAAAACCTGCATAACTGGGAAAAAAAGATGAAATCGCGTGCTGATAATTCTACAATGTCCAGATATCTCATTGTTAGCATCCTGAGTGTGTAGAACGGGATGATATATTACTGTAATAATAGTAATATTACAGTGTTAAAAACACAATCCATCAATTCGAAGTCAAGAACCCATAGGAAACATCTCCATAAGTGCTTGAATTTGTCTACGCGAGATATTTCATTAGAACAGCCGGTTTTGAATAGGGGCCCACTGTCCAAAAAGCCTTACAGAAGCATTTGCGATCATCACGACACGTCTGTCCGCTGGACAGAAGTCGATGCCTGACTCTTACACTCAAACGTCAGTAACACATAGAGCGCAAAGCCTTAGTGCTAAATTGAATGGATGATGCATGCATTCTCTCGGTGCTGTATGGTCCGGTGACCGGATCGTAATTTTCAATGTAGGATTTCTCCTGCTGCTGTTAGGGAACAGATCCATGATGCCAAGTCTCCTTCAGAAACAATCAGTGGCGTTGCAGAATTTCCTACCACTTCACTGCCATATGCAGTTTGGACGTCTCAGCTATGGGAAAACGTGAAAACTACATAAGAACTGTAAAGTCTCCACAGACTGACGAAACCCAAAGGCTCCTTTCACATTAGACACAGCCGATTTCCTGTATTGAACCTGAGGCTCACAGGAGAGATCTTCGTTGTTAGTTCAGCAAGTGTAAGAAAAGAACCACGTATTCTGCATCACTGTATATCGTAAATGAATTAAACAGAACATTGCTGATGGGCATTTCAAAACCACTAAACCATACTCTCCACGTAGGACTTAATTCCTTGCGAGATCAAGAATTTATCAATCTCTGTCTTGAAGACATTAGATTAGATTACTTACAGTGTGGAAACAGGCCCTTCGGCCCAACAAGTCCACACCGACCCGCCGAAGCACAACCCACCCTACCCCTACATTTACCCCTTACCTAACACGACGGGCAATTTTAGCATGGCCAATTCACCTGACCCGCACATCTTTGGACTGTGGGAGGAAACCGGAGCATCCGGAGGAAACCCACGCAGACACGGGGAGAACGTGCAAACTCCACACAGTCAGTCGCCTGAGTCTCAGGCGCTGTGAGGCAGCAGTGCTAACCACTGTGCCACCATGCCGCCCACATGTAAAGTCCCGGCTCCCACCGCATTCTGTGGCAATGAATTCTACAGGCCCACCACATTCTGGGTGAAGAAACGTTTCCTCATTCCGCTCTAACTTGACCCCCTCTAAGACGAACGCTTTGCTCACTGGTCCTTGTAGCCTCACCTAACGAAAACGCATTCCCAGCGTCCATCTTTTCTAAGCCATGCACTAACTTGCATGTTTATATTAGATCTCCCTTCAGCCTTCAAAACACTAAATACACATCCAGGATCCTGAGCCGTTCAACGTAGGTTAGGCAGACTACTATAGCGAACATCTGTGTGAATTTTCGGTAACACACTCCAGTACCAGTATGTTCTTCCTGAAGTGTGGGGCCCAGACTTGGACACAAAATTTTACATGGGGCCTAACTAGAGCGCCATAGCGTCTCAGTAGCACATCCCTGCTTTTACGTGCGAACCCTCTTGAGATAAATAACAACATCAAATTTCTTAAACCACGGACTCAACCTGAGAGTCAACCTTTTGAGAATCCTGGACTAGCACTCCAAAAAGGAGCACCCAAATGAAATATGTCATAATATTGCGAGCAAGGGAAGCTCTTGCAGAAGGAAGTGCTGATTTAACTGATTCATTTGTTACTTACACGGCAACCGCCAGGTTAATGTATGTGGAATGTTTGTTCACAGAATTGGAAGAAGGAATCCCCAGCAATTTGAAAAATATAGAAAGATCATCAGAAGACAAACTGTCCAGCAAAGTACCACAAACTGGTTTATGAATTAAACTTATTTTAATATAAAAAAAAATGTAGTTCTAATTTGTTCTTAAGTGCATGTGTTATGTATTTAGTGTTGTTTCAATGTTTTACTGATCACCCTGTGACTCTCCCTCTCACAATCGAATTACTGTTTATTTTTGGTTATGTTAGAATCCTCTTGTGGACATTAACTGTAGCTCTCAGTGTATATTTTTGAATGGGGTCTGCTGTATCTCTGTTGCACTGTGGCTTTCATTGCACAGAAATACTCTGCACGGTAAGAGAGATCCCCGAGGATAAATGGACAAGCCAATCTGGTTTCTTTGTTGAAAACAGAAGAGAACTTTTCTAATAAATGTTTGAACATATAACCTGAGCTACATTTCGTCAATAAATGTCTCACCAGTTCTCCACGAAACTTGATGTACCAGGATAAATTTTCAATAAGAGCTGCTGAATGACTGTAATTCAGAATTGCTGTTTGTCCTTCTGGAACCATTAATTCAGAGTGATTGTGGAACCACATTATCTTTCAATTTTCCTCCCTGCAACAAGCTAACAAATTGATAAAAGATCTGGTATGATTGTCGTCTGTATTGCAGAAACTGAAAGGTTAAGAGGCAGCATGATTGAGGTAACGATTAAATAAAACTGCGTGAACATAATGCTTGGTTTGGATCTTCACAAGAATGACAAAATGTTTTCGTAAAATTGGAACTTCCAATATGAAGTATTAGAGCAAGCTCGGATGAAGGATTGCTTGCAATTATCGGTAAACTGAGGGTGATATGTTAGCCTCACAGATCTGACGGCAATTGTACACCAATCAGAACTATCTGCAGCCAAATGACTGTATCAGACTCTTTCTTTCTCTCCCCTGTCTGTTTGTCGACAAGCCTCCTGCTGTCTTTTCGTCTCCATGCTAACTCGATTCTAAGTTCTTTGGACTCTCTGTGTCTCCCAGATGCTGGAAAATGTAAATTGGCAAAAACTCAATTCCTTCTGATATTTTTTTCATTTTATCGAGTTTCCCAGTACACTAAGCAGCTTTCCTGGAACAGCTATAATAGACAAAACATGACAACTATTCCGTGAGTGGCCAAATTTAAAATCGGTACAGTTGTATTGCAATCCTGTTGTATTTGGAGTACGGTTGAATAATTAATGTAGTCATAATGTCACTTGACTGCTAACCCAGATTTACTGGCTGGCGTTGTTGGAGTTGGCTTTGGATTGCAAAGTTGGAATTTCGTATAGATTTGGGATGAAAGCAAAATATGTTCCCATGGTGGCCATGTGACAGTTGTTAATTGTCATCAAAATTCTTTTGGTCACTCATGTCATCAGTGAAAGTAATCTGGCAAGTTATATAATCTGGACTACATGGGACTAAACTGTTATTCGTGTGAACCTATGGTCAATCACACTTTGGCCAGCGTTTTATTTAAACTTAGTACGCATATTCACAGTTTACATCACATGCAAATCAATGTATGTCATTACTTTGCTTTCTTTCCAAACAGACTTGCATAATTTGATGTCATGCTTGACGGTATATGTTTCTATCTCCCCCTCACATGCACTCAGTGTCTTTGTATTTGTTTCTCCCTCTGTCTCAGTCTCTCTGCTTCCATATTGCTGCATGTATTTTTCTCATTGAATGTCCATTCCTGTTCTTCGAAGTCACGATGTTACATCGCCCTGTATTCACCTATTTCTGCATGTCTTCTTTCCTCCTCTTTGTGTCTTAGCGTATCCAACTGTACCTATCCATTTTCTGATGTTGATTTCTCTCTCTAAATCACAATATATCTTTTAATTGATGTATAATGTGGAAGAATCGTTGAAATCAATTTACTTCACTCGAGAAAATCATCAAAATATTTGTGTTTTCCCTTTAATGTATGACACAGATTTAAGTTTTAAGTTTTAAGTTGACCGCAAACTACGTAGAAATGATTATGTTGCAATCACCATCTTTATGCCGTTTGAAATTCTGATTAATAAAGCAGGGTTAACCAAGAAAACCTTGCTTGATATTTGTAACACAGAAGTCCAAATATTCGCCTTGCTGAAGAATGTACTTGCTGCATATCTCTCTGGATGTGTTTTATCTTATCCTCACCATTTATGTTGATACAATTCAGGTGCCATTTTCACACTTCATATATCTTGTGATTAATTGCAAACCAAAATTTCATACTGTCATAATGATTCATATCAGGAAAAAAAACCTTCATTCCAGTCGACTGCATTCTTTTACTCAGCTTTTTCTCGATCCACGCTCTTCTCCTTGAGTCCTTGTTTTATTGTCAGCTTTATCTGCAGAACATTAACAAACTTCTTTGGAATTCAATTATGTCACATCTACAATTTTACTTTTTGTCCTGCTTGTCACCTTCACAATACATTCAACAATTTCGGCAGAAATGATTTATCTATCGTATTGCCAAGGCAAAAATACTCGATTTCATGAAGGATGTTAATGTGCTCCGCAAAGCGAAATTCAAAGTATCACTTTATTTTCAAACATGATTCTTTAATTCATGCTTTAAATGAAATAATTCGGTAATAATTCCAAATGTAACTGTGCTTTCTTATCAATTTGGGAAGAACAGGGCATACAGAAAATAGAATGTTTATTTATAGATATACCACGATTTCAATTGGCAGAATGGTCTTCCCACTATTTCGTAAATCAGCCTAAAATTTTGATTATAATAATTATTTTAAACTCTTCCCGGACTCAGAACCAGTGCAATAACCCAGTGGTAAATGCTTTTCAATGACTCCCAACATATTTGCAAAATAAAGCTGTGAGAGACATCAATTAAAAGACATATTGCGTGATATTTGATGAAAGGCAGGTAGACAAACCTCATTTTACTGAGTGCGGTCTAGTTTTTTAGGTAAGAATGTGATAGTTATCAACACAATTTCTGAAGAATTTCCATTCTGTCGGAGTACATATAGGCAAAGATCTTTGGAAGTTAAAACCTGTCCAATATTTGCTGAAGGTTTTTAATGTGTCCATCAAGGAAACTTCTTCTTCAGTCCATGCTGTGCGTCATACTTTCCAGTTTGTACATTGAATTGATGTGCTTGGGGTAAGATGTGAGTTCTGGGATAGAAAGACGCTGTGAAGTTAATCTTCTCAATTTCGCTTGGCTCCCATGGGATATGGCTGTTTTCCAAATGTACTGTTGAAACAAACTTTAGGGAACGAACTACATGATTTTCAGGGCATGAAATACTTGATTAAAGCCAATGATGTTCCTGACATCATCTTTTACCAGTGGCATTCAGCTCAATTTTCCAGAGAAGAACTACTGGACTTGAAATGTTCAATTTGCTTTCACTCCACAGATGTTGTCAAATCTGCGGAGTCCCTCCAGGAATTTCTGCTTTATTTCATGTCTTCACACCCACTGTTCTTTGCGTTTTTTTCCTGATTGGTATCGTTTTCGTTGCTGTGAAATAAATGCAGCAGACACACAGGACTTTCCAAGGAAAGTAATTTTTCAGCAAAGTTCGATAAACATTGAACCTTTCTGCTAATCTTAGCCAAAGGACAACTCTCGGATTCCAGCGAGTATCCCTGTTTTCTGAGACATACAAAGGCATAGAAATAGACTGATTCTGAACAAAACCTGTACTGAGCCCCCTTTGACTCCATTCATGGGATGTTGATCAAATCATGTCTCAGTTGGTTCCCTCTTTTGAAGTAAATCTTGCATATTTGTTTCTGGATTCTAAATGTAATGTAGTTTTACTAATTTAAGCAGACTATTTCTTAATAACTAAGAAATATATGAATGCAGGTGGCAAAGCTCAATAGCTTTACGATAGAAGGAAGTAGCAGTGTTAGTTATGAGCAGTTTTGTATGCATGGGATAGGCAAGCGGGGATAGCCTGCACCATGTACGAGAATTCATCTGTATGGTCAGAACTGAACGTATAATATCTGTATCGTCGGTAACGTTATTGGTTTTTCTTGTTGATCCTGCATGTGAAAAGGGGGAATACCTGAAAGCAGAATCTGTGTATTGTTAAGATTCAATTCATTTGTCTCTGACTTGCGTCGTGTGAATAATTTTACAGCCTCGAAATTCACCATCAATATCGCAACAAACAATTTCCTCTTAAATGTACATTGCAGATGATCCCTCAGTTAACCTGATTTTCTATTTAGTCTATGATGAGAATAGGAAATGTTTTCATCGTGTTCAGCAGAGAACGCCATGGTTGTAATTCTTCGCAATGCTTACCTGGACATAATTCATGAGGACGTTGCTTTCCTCAAAATTTATTCATTGAAACAGAAATATAGAGTACAAGAAAATCTTTAACGGCCAGCGTGGTCGTAATAATATTGACAATCAAGTGAGGAGTTTCTGTTGTGTGATTGAAGGCTATTTTCTTCGCCTGCAATTACTGTCTCCATAGTGAGTGACGGGCCAATTTGATTTTCAGATATTAGTTTCATAGGCGAAATTGAGGTTTCAGATTCAGGTCCTTTATCGCTACTAAGGCATTACCAAAACTTTCACAAGGTGAGCATGAAGATAACTCAAACAGTCAAAATATCATGAAATGTATGGAGTGTATTCCATGGCTTAGGGCTGCTGTGAGATGAAGTCTGGAAGAAACCAAATAGAGAGTAGCAAGATTTAAAAGTAGGATTAAGGAGACAATTCAGGTTCTGTTCAGTATTGATGTTGAATCGTGTAAGTCTAATTACGTTATTTAATTGTAATGATTCAAGAAAACGTTCATTCCAAATCAAAACTCTCTACACAAGAGACATTTCCAAATGTGTCCAAGTGAATAAATAAGGGCCGGTAATGAATTATTCTATTCTCCAAGAAATCTTAACTTCAACATTCCAATCATTGGTTGGCAGCGAACATAGCTGTTCTTTCGTTTAAACATAATTGAACATCGTCACGAAGATTTAGGACATGGTGCTGAGTCATTCACCTTTTCTCATTAACACAGTATTTCATAGCTCAGCCTATTGCAATGCTGCTATGATACATAGTGTGCTCCGTCGACACTCATGTGTCTCTTTTATTTATTTCATTCTGTTATTGATTCCCTGCCTGCTAAGTAAATTTATGCAAAATCCGGTAGTAAGAATAAAACACGAATAGAAGCAAATCGTTCAGAAAGTTTCATTTGTAAAATTATACTTTATCTCGCTGCCCATAGCATTGATGGCGAATCTGTATTTCAAGGTATCTTCATCAGGAGAGTGAGAGTAGATAAATCCTTAACAGTGAATTGCAGATTCTGAAATACAGATGCTGAGCTTTATCGTTATTTGAGACATTCGTTTCCTGGCCATCCAACATTGAATACGATCTGTAGAGTAAGAAATGGCAACTTCCAAGCTGAGTTTATGAATGAACTATGTTCACCTAACTGAGCACTCACGACAGCACTTTTTGGTTGAGAGTTCCTCAGGTCGAATCGACAGGTGCTGCTACGTATTGCTGCGTTCCGATACCCAAAGTGGCACAGCTCGGCGTCCGCCCTTATAAACCAATTTTTATTTGAACATTGCAGGAAATACAAGATTATTCAACAGTTCTCAATACAGACTGTGGCAACATAATTTGACTTGACATGATTTCAATGTTCTTTACAAAGTTGTTTTTCTCATGTCAGGTGTCGTATTTTTGAAAATCATTTTTCATTTTTTCTCGTTTTGTTTGTTCTCGTTTTAGAAGCAGGCATCGTTTCTCTCGATGTACCCTATTCAGAGTACTCATAATCTTTGTTACGTCTGTCTGATCTTTACTTCGCCAATTACTTCTGTCTTCTACTAAATTTATCTAATACTTTCAAAGAGATGCGATAAACAATGTTCATGTCTCGTTTCTCCACCACCTCCTGTGTGTATTGATGCAGCATTTAGTTTCGATGGTACTCGGTGCTTCTGTCCGCAGTTTGCTTAAACGACTGTTGATGTGTCGCCAGCACTTCTGTAGTCGAGTCGGGCCGTTGGCAGAGGGTGGCCAATGAAAATTCATTGATGATCAATATTTCATTCGATACCAAGAGGAATCATCTCTTGCAGCTCTCAGTTGTTTCTTTAATGACTTCAGATATTTGAAACAATGACCTGATCAGCAATCATTTGTCTAGACAATGTTACCACTCGGAAACATAGCGTAATAGTAAATACAAAAATACAGAAACACACAGCCACATATAAGCACAGGCACAGACCCAAACACTGACACACACGCACAAACTGACGTACACATTCACACTATCGATTCTGATTGTAATTACAATATGCTCAACCTATCATCCTTGTCCTAATGTACATAAGTTGTTTATCCCGTTTAGAACATGGCCCATTTGTGTGTCTGTCTCTGGAGATGCAATTCCATGGTGGAGAAAACAAAATTGTTATATTTCTGGAATTGATTTGTTTCTTCTTCACCTCATAATACTCAATATCATGGCTACAGTCTCACTCCTATTTGCCTGCTCCTATTTCTTCTCTGTGTATGGCATTCGTTGCTCAGTCTCATTCTTATCCCCCTTTATTTGAGTTTTTTTTTTCTTGACAATGCTTTATCTGAGTCTCGTCTTCATTGTCAGCTTTGGTGATGGTTCGAATATTATTTACTGTCTCTGCGTATATGATGTGATAATAGAATCTGTGCTGAGAATGTAATTCAGTTTATTTCTCCAGTATATTATTTTGAAACGATTGTTCTATACTGCTGCACCAGATACCTAACAGATTTCAATATTCAAAATCTGCCTTGCTGACTGCAACGTATCTTCTGGTGTTTTTTTTTTATCTGAATTTCATAATAATGTACCCAGTAGCAGCACACCAACCGCCCTCTCGTTCCATCCTTTTCAGATATCCTACAAAGGCAGCTCCAATCCATTGCAAATATTTCAAATGGAAATCAGCATAAACTAGTTGGTATCTCGAAATCATTAAACAGCAAGACATTACTAAGAAATGTATGAATTAATCTGAATGAAAAATACGAATTAATTGTGAATGTGAACGGATTGGAAGTCACGATGTTTAGATTACAGAGAAGAGCAGCGCATATTATTTACTGTCACTGGCTCCACTTGCGGCAAACACTAAGCCACAGTTGGAGGATGTGAGAAGTACCGCAGATTTTGGAGTCCGACTTTCGCCCATGTGTTTCATAGAATCATCCACTTCGATAATGTTATTAAAGAGAGGCATGAAGGTGTGAGATAATCTGTTTGTTCACTGAACTGCAACTGATTTGCATGTTGAAACGACGTTGTCTTGGGAGACTCACAGTTGGAATAAATTGAGAACGATTTGACAGTGTCACAGAGCTAAGCAGAACTATTAAAACCTGTTACAGAGCTCAGCAAAACGAGTTGGAGCTCAGTTTCCGTGATTTTCTTAGTTTCTCAAAGAATAATGCATGAGCCGACCATTGCTCCAGTCTTTGCGATTTTGTATCCAATTCTTGCAATTGTTGGTGCCCCTGGTGAGTACCAGATGATAAATACTTCATTGCTTTTCTTTATAGTGAGTTCTCAGAAATTATGTCTGTTTTTCAGGTTTCGACTGAATTGTTTTCCCAGTCAACGGCTGTAACAAAGCTGTAACGTGTTCCAGGGGAATCAGTGCAATTAATTTTATAGTGAATAATTGTGTGTTCTTTGCAATTTTATCGTTGAGCATCGCAAACTATTATCCTATTTACTATGTTACACATTCCTAAAAAATATATTCGACTGCCTTGCTGAAATATAAAGTTTATCTTTGATATTATTGGAAGAAATGTATTCGAGAATTGAGAATAATGTTTCAATATCATACACTAAAATGTAAATTTCTGATTTGAGTTTGTGGAATAATATCACAGGAGACAGTAATTTTAACCAATCTCTGCATCAGTTATATGACAGTACAGGATAATTGAGAATAACAGGGCAATAATTATACTAATGCGTTTCAAAATGAATGCAGCCTATTTTTATATGACTTTACATACAGCACATTGAGGAATGTACATTTAAGTGTAGTGGATTCACACTGCACACCTCCTAATGGCAATTTGGAATTGTGACTTAAATCTAAAATCACTTCAACGATTTGAGAGAAAACGACAGATTGTTTTGGCTTGTTATGCATTTGTTTTCTTCCTTTGAAATGTTGTTTAATTAGGGAAGTTGCGTTGAATATATGCAAATACTTTCTAAAACATTTAGAAGTTTTGAGTATCTTTTCCCAAAGATCAACAGCTAATGCTCATTATTGATTGCAAGTCATGTTGATGGAGTTCGATTGTTCCTTATTGCAGTTGGTATGGAAGTGGAAGTGCTGCTTCACAGCAGCTTTAGCGGATGTGTAATCCAAACATCCAAGAAGATATTATGGTAGACGACCCAAGGATGTTTGGAATATGAATGACCGTGAAGAGTCTTAAGGGGGAAATAGGCACTTCAGCCACACAAGAATGCAGGATTTATGTTGTTGATTTAACTAAAGTCAATGAAACTAATCAAATGAGAGAGATCAGGCAAGTTGATGAAAGAGTAAAGTTGTAAGATTGTGCAATGAAAGGAAGGAACTATGGAGCTGCTTTGGAATGAATTTCAGAAATTTGGTGAAAGCAGCTAAAGGTGCATCCTTAAAGGAAGTAGTGACGAACATCAGGCGTAGGCGGGAAAGCAGCAATGGCGGTTGAGAACACACGTGCCTCCACGATATTTCCTGAAATTAATTACAATTGGACGAATGGGGTTATCGAAATGTGGACATTACCTTAAAGAGGTCATGTTAGAATAGGCAATAGACAATTAGGGGATGTAAGGCCATTGGTATGAACAAGAGCATGGCAAACAACAAGTTTGGATGAGCACACGTTGCATAGTCAACATTAGGGATTGATTTAATAGTCGTGAGTGAGGTTAGTTACTTGTATAGATTGCAATAATTCCTGTAAAATGCAATCTGTTTTGGATGTTGATTTGTATAAGTAACTGGAATTACACCTGCTTATTGGTGGCACAGCGCAGAACAGAAACAGTGTATTAAAAACTTGAATGTCACACTATCTAGCATTTGTTAATATCTCAAAAAAATCTATTTCTGTTTGTGCCTTCAATAGCCAACTTGTTGGTCATTATAATCCTGTCCAGAGGACAGTGTGGACTGTCACAATGCATCACCTACTACCTGGTGGCGATTGCGGTGGCCGATTTTCTTTTCATTATCACAGGATGCGTTCTCAACCGGATTGTCCGAAAATACTTTATAAACAGCGTCCTGTCGACCACCCCTGGCTGCAGCCTCAGCACCGTCCTGGTCTATGCCACTCAAGATAGCTCGGTCTGGTTGACTGTGGCCTTCACTTTCGACCGCTTTGTGGCCATATGCTCACAGAATGAAGAACAGGTACTGCACAGAGAAAACTGCCACAATGGTCGTCGGAATAGTCTGTGCCCTGAGTTGTATCACGAACGTGCCTTTATACTTCGTATACAAACCCCTGTATATCATAGACAGTGTTCCCTGGTTCTGTGCTGTTCAGGAGACCTTCTACACATCGTCAATTTGGAAAGCATACCACTGGCTGGATCAGATCCTAACGCCATTTCTTCCATTTTTTCTCATTCTTTTGTTCAACATCCTGACTATAAGACACATCACGGTGGGCAGCAGAGCCCGCAAGAGGCTCTGCAATGCTCGACGTGGTAAAGATACTGAGTTAGCCAGTCGCAAGCGGTCCATTGTCCTCCTCTTCGCCATTTCGCTCAGCTTCCTCCTCCTATGGGCCACCTACGTTGGACATTTCCTGTACGTGCGGGTCACAGGAGAGCGCTACATCACAAGCATGGATTTCAATGACCCAGAATACATCTTTCAAGAGATGACCAACTTGTTACAGCTACTCAGTTCCTGCAACAACGTTTTCATTTATGTGATTTCCCAGAATAAATTTCAAGAGGAGATGAAGAAGATGCTGTTGAGTCCCATAAAAATGTTTGTTTTTTTCGTTAAAATGTACCAACAGTAAAACGACATTGCTTCTATTTGTGCCTTCTTATTTGTCCCTCAGTGTGGCACAACATGCAGTACTCTCCCTCACATAATACAAATTTGTCAGTTCATGACCAGTGCTTGATTAATGCACAATTCATACTGCAAAACTGATCGTTCCCTTTTCCCAATAATATTGAAATATCGGATGCGCTGTCATCCGAGAAAAGATGCTGAAACATGTTTCTGCCCGCTTCCTCAGATGAAGTGCAAAATATCCCACCTTCACCCATTTCAAGAACATTAAACTTCCTTGCAGGGGATTTTGCCAATATTTGGCCAGCATTTAAGAGCATTCAAATTGATTTGGGATTTTGAAAATGTGTTTGTGATTACAACATCACTTTCTTTGTTTGTCTTTTTTTTGTTATCGCTGTCTTCTTAGTTCACTTTCTTTCTTTCATTCTCTCTTTTGTTCTGTCTTTCTTTATCACTTTCTTTCTCTCTTTCTTTCGTTCTTATCAGTACGTCAGTTTCTGACCAAAGCTGAATTGACTGATGTCCATCAAGTCGATGCCTATCGATGATAACGACTCTTAAATGTATTTGCAAGCTTTTCTGCAGAGCTTTATTGCTGAATTGTTGCTACACCAAAGTTGTGTTGTTATTTCTTTATTTTGACAAGTCTGTTCTCATTCGATTACTTTCCATTTATTGTCGCTTTTGATTTGTAATTATTCCCAGATTATTTGTTCTCTGCTTGGCCACTGGATTAACGGTCACTGACTTAGTATTGCAATTGGAACACTTTGCAATCGACCTCCTGGGTTGCAAACTCCAGCACTCATTGCACTGTCATCCAAAATCTTTGACTCAATGCGTGTGCTCACCAACTCCAAATCAATCATATATCTTGTGACAAATTGCCGTCCGAACACTGATCCTTGAGTGCTGACTGGAAAACCATTTATTTTACCCGCATTTTCCTTCCTGTTAATTAACTAATACTCTATCTCTTGCTAAGTCAATGCCTGTATCGCCTTGAATCTTTATCTGACGCAGCAGCCTTTTGTCCAGTATCTTGTCGAATGCGGTTTGGAAATTTAGATGCAACGTACATCTACTTGGTTGCCATTGTTCACAGTGTTAGTAATGTATTGAAGAATTGAAGTAGATCAGTTAAGCATGAACTGGGCTTCACAAAGACATGCTATGAAATGGAACAGCTTCTATATCGATGCCTTGGTATTTCTTCCTTGATAAAAGTCTCAAACATTTTTCCCACTACTGAATTTAAACTAATTGTTCTATCGTTTCCGCACCTTCCCCCAGTCTCCCTTTTTAAACGGTGTCACCACGTTTGCTGCTTTCCAATCTGCTGGAACCGCCCCAGAATCCAGTGAATTTTGGAAATTTACCGCAAGTGCATTTGGTATATCTCCCGCCATCTTTTTTATTCGCCTGAGCTGCATGCAGTCCAGGCCAGGAGACTTGTCTACCCTTAGCTCTATTAGATCGCCTAACATGATCGCTTCTATGATAATGATCTTTCCAGGTCCTCATCTACCTTCACCTTTTGTCTATTACTAGAGTTTTAATTCGTGTCTTTCAATATGAAGACCGAAACGAAATACCTGTTCCTCATATCACAGCATTAAATCCCCCTTCTCACCCTCCAAGGTCCCAATGTTTACTTTACCCAACCTTTCGTTTATTATATTTCCAGTAACCTCTGTTATTTGTCTCTCCTTTAACCTAGTATTTTCTCATAATCTATCTACCTTTCTTGAGACGTCTTTTTCAGGCTTTCTGATGACCAATTAAGCTTTTCAAATCTGCTCGCTTCCCTCTGATATTAATCATTTTTGATGCCTTACCTTCCGAACTGATAAGCTCCTATTTCCTTCGACAAGCCTGCAGATTACCCTTAGTCTAACACTGATATTTTCACTGGCATATACTTTGCTGAACAGGGCTCATACTTTGAAAAAAAAATGCTTTGGAAGTCTTCCACTGTTCGTCAGCTGTACCACCATGACATCATTTCTTCCAGTTACTTTAGTCAACTCCCCGGTCATCCTGTTGTAGTCTCCCTTGTTTAAGCACAAAATCCTGGTATTGGATTTTCCCGTCACAATTTCTGCCCATATTCCAAAACCAACCATACTGTGATCAGTCTTTCGATGGGTATCCCTCAATATGATGTCATTAATTATTCAAGAAGCCTCGTCAGATGATCAGTTCCCAGCATCCGTCCACAGTTGGTATTTCTCTCCTCCAGCAAGTTGGTATCTGTTCATACAGAACAACCTTGTGTTAGGATTGGAATAAAGAAAAATGTGTGTGTTGATTACAAAAAAACTTGCATCGACAAAATGCCACTTTCAATCACAGGCGATCTCAAAGCATTTCGCTTCAGCGATCCACCTTCAGAATTGGATACTCTGCTGAATACTTGAATATCCATTCTTGCAGAGTGAGATCTCGCAGACAGTAGATCTGACCATATTTGCACCATCTGTTTTCAGTGAAGTTGTTGAAAGGATAAATAGAGGGAAGCAGAGGGGGTTAATTTTTCTCCTTTCTGCTCTCCTTCCAATTGTAACCATTTGATTGTTTATATACTGAAAGGACAGATAGAGCCATCAGGTTAAACATTAACACAATGTCAGTCGATTTAGCTTTTTGATTTCAAGACTTAGGGAGTCTGATATTTTTCAGATATTTTTAAATACAAATGATTTGCTCAGCAGATGTAAAAGAAAAAGAAAGCCATAAAATTCTATACGAATGGATGATGTCTAAAAAGAGACAGGTTTTGCAGTTAAAACCCATTGAACGACATCAAGACTGATGCGTCTACAACACCATGCAAATGCCCTCTGACACAGATACTCAAATATACATTTCCTTTCGCCGGGAAACATCCTCATATCAAAGTTCTGGTTATGATTAATCAGTTCTATTCGTAGGTTATGCCATTCATATGTCTGACGTAGCCTTTCCAAAACAAAGTTCTTGACTCTGAGTGAACATTGCAGAAGGTACGAATAAATGATTTGAGATACATTTTACTTTTCAGAAAAATAAATTCTCCGCACTTACTCAGGAGAATCTCCAGGTCAATTCCATCTAAATTGGAGAAGAATCACTTGCAAAAACGCCGGCCATTTGGTGTTCCTCTGACTATCCCAAATGAGGAGTATTCATTCTCATAGTTAGCAGCATGTGAAAATTCGAGCAAAGCACCTTTTCATCTTCATACTTTTCCCATCAATGTTAGACATGGTGTGCACAACATTGGACTATTCAATCTCTTCAGGACACACAAGACTGATGTGGACGCAGGTCATCCTTCACCCTCATGCCAAGAGAAGGTGTGCGCTTTCCAAAATACACTTTGTGGCCGACCACTTCAACTTCTCTTCCCGCTTCACGAAGAAAGTACAAGTATAGCGTTTCTTCCACTGCCAAATCCAAAATCCTGTCGACTCGAGGAAGAACGCCACATTTTCTGCTTCGAGACCCTTCAACCACACAGCATCAACGTCGGCTTCACTAGTTTACAAATGACACATCTTGCAACATCATCCCAGTTCCAACACTCCAACTCGGCACCACCCTTGTCTTGTCCCGCTTGTCCACCTTCCTTCTACCCTATACGTTCCATCCTCACCATCAACTTATCACAATCTCACCCAACCTTCATCCACCGATCACCGCCCCAACCACCTTCTGCGCAACCACACCCCTACCTTTATTTATTTCTCAATCCTTTCCCCAACCAACTTTGCAAAAGCAGGGTTTAAGGCTGAAACGTTGGCTCTCCTGCTTCTCAGATGTTTCCTGACCTGCTGTGCTTTTGCAGTGTCACAATTTTCGACTTTTGGAAAGGGCAGCTTTATAAGTACAGAATAGGTATTCAGCATTGATTATTCTGTACGCTATGAATATATCGCTCAGTCTAAAAGTTTCAATCACTAAATCACAATACTTCCTCGTTATCTAAGTTTCATGCGTATATATCGGTTTGTAATTCATACTGCTTTCCCCCCAAATCTCCTTCGGTGAAAATGCAGATTTTCGGCTTCAGCTTCACAGATACTTCACACAAGAATAGAAAAAGTCCAAATACCAGGAGGAAATTCAGGCATTCCAGCCTCCTCCTCCATTTAATATAATGATGGCTGATCTCAACTCTGTTTCACCTTACAATATTATCAATTAAAATTCTGGATGGCTTCATTGCATTTTCCCAGAATCCTGGAATTTCGCACATGTAGACTCACATAGTTATAGAGCATTTCTGCGTGGAAACAAGCCCTTTGGCCCAAAGTGGTTCGTGCGGACCACGGTGCCCAGGCAGCCATTTCCTATTGTCTGCATTGAATCTATATCCCCCGAAACCATTCCCATCTATGTACATCTCTATTTTAGTAATGATACTATTGTACTGCCTCATCCACTTTGTTGGCAGCCCAATCCAGAAGCAGTTACCCCTCAGGTCCATTCCTAAATATTGCTCCTCTCAACTCAAACTTCTGTACTTTATTTCTAAATTCAACTTTCCTGAATAAAAGACTACCTCGTCCTCATGCTCCTCTTAATTTTATACACTTGAATAATGTCACCCCTCATTCTCCTACTTTCTCAAGAATGAGTCCTATCTTGGACATACCTCAGGCACATCAATCCTGGAAATATCCTCATAAATCTTCTTTGCACACTTCACATTTTAATTGTGTCTTTCGTTTAAGAGCGTAACGAACATTTTGCACAAACCCCAAGTGAGGCCTCATCAATGCCCTATACAACTGTAAAATAACGTCCCAAATCATATATTCAGTGGCTTCAACCATGAAGGCCAGCGTGCTGAATGCCTTCTTCACAACCAGTCTACGTGTACGCCGCTTACAATGAACTATGTACTTGTATTCCTCGCCCCCCACCCCACTCCGTTCCACAACACTCCTCAGGACGTTACCATTTATTGTATAAATCATTCATTGGTTTGACATTCCAAAATGCAACATTTCACATTTCTATGTACTAAATTGCATTTGGCAATCCTTTGCTCACTTCCCCATCTGACAAAGATAACTCTGCAATTTTTGATAACTTTCCTCGGAATGAATGATATCTCCTAATTTGGTATCATCCGCAATCTTACTAATCTTGCGTTATGCATTCACATCCACATCGTTAAAGTAAATAACAAAAACAGAGATCACAGCATCGACTCTTGTGTTACACCTACTGGTCACATGCATCGAATCTGAGATACAACCCTCAAATATCACTCTTTACTTCCTGCCTTGGAGTCAATGTTATCCAATTACCTAAACCTCACTGGATTCCATGTGACCTCACCTTCATTACTAGCCTGTCTTACAGGATCTTGTCAATGGTCTTACAAAAGTCCAAGTTGACAACATCCACTGACCTACATTTATCTATCCTCTTGGTTACCTATGAAAAACTTTGAAAGGATTGTCAGGTATGACTTCCTGTGTACAAATTAATGCTTATTATACCGAATAAGAGTTTGACTCTGGAAAAATTGTTTGATCCTGTCGCTCTATATCTTCTCCAATAAGTTACCTACCACTGATGTAAGGCGAACTGTGTTGTCATTCTCTGGCTTGTTTTTGCTAACTTTCTTATAAAATAGAACAACATTAGCTACCCTCCTTTCTTCCATAACTTAACCAGTGTCTCATGGTGAAGGAAACATGTCTGTAAGTGAATCCCCCAGAGTCCTAAGAGTTGAAACTTGTATATTGCCAAACCCAGCGCTGGCTTAAATACTTTCCCATTTATTCCTCTTCCTCTCACATATGGTTGGGTATTTATTTCATTTATTACAAGACTGTTTCGCTGTGGGACTGTCACAGTAAACTTCAATAACGTCCGGCATTTCCTGACTTTCTCCACCACGTACTTTTCATCTACTTCCAGCAGACTGCAATTCCTGAGGCAAGGAAACGGGGAATAACACACGTGCGAAGTCTGGAAGGGGATTTGTGCATTGACGAGGAGGATTTGTTTCAGAACGCATTTCCCTACGTAATTGGCTGGAGGAAGGCAGCACTCTGTTGTTGTATGGTCACGGTTTATTCCTTATGTACTTTTGTACTTTATTTCTAAATTCAACTTTCCTGAATAAAAGACTACCTCATCCTCATGCTCCTCTTAATTTTATACACTTGAATAAAGTGTATAAAACTGAAGCACGTTCCACTGTCTTCACAATTCAGCAATGGACCAATGAAAACTGCTGAAGGAACGGATGCACTCTGGTCCACCAGCCATTCAGAGTTCCTTGATTTTCTGAGCGTTACCATTGAATAATGAGCTTTTGTAAAGGTACGTCCTGATCAGCGAATGTACTGCTGCTACTACTCTCTCTGAATGAAGGTGGAACTTTACCCAACCCGAAACTTCCCCCTCTGTCCATCATCTGGCAGCACAACACTGGCTTTTATATTTCATGTCCTTTTCCTTGTTTTTTTTTGCATTCTGGACTTACATCATGAAATTGTAGAAACTGAAGGGAAAGGACTTAAGTCCAGGAAAGAAGCAGGTGACTGTCAAGGACAACAGTTGGTGAGCGGGATCTGTTAATCACCAAATTCAGGAGAATGGGGAGATATACGTTAGGTGATTTTACTGCTCCTCGGATGCTGCCTGAACTGCTGTGCTTTTGAACCACCACTAATCCAGAGTCTGGTTTCCAAAATCTGCAATCATTGTGTTTACCTAGGTATACTTCCGGTCCAGCAGAGTGAAAATTGAGGATGTGTGTGGCACGGAGGATTACAGATTTGAGGGAAGATGGGAGAGAAAGTTATTATAAAGAAACTGGAAGTGCCTGTTTTAAATTTCAAACCTGCACTTATTATTTTTATTATTTATCTTACAGGGTGCCCAATGGAAATATTTAAACACAGAATTATTCTCCGACCGACCTCCCACCTGATCTCTTATGCTCCCTCTTTCTTCTGCTTAAAGAAACGTTGTTTTTTGATGTCTTTATTCGAGACTCAGCAAACAAAATAAAAGCTTATAAACAGTATATACAGCTGCAAAAAATTAATCGAAATCAGCTCCGCACTGAACAACAATCTGAAAGCAAAGGAGCAGTTCTTAAAACCCTGATTCACTCCCATCCTCAGTACTGACTGCTTCTGTTCCACACAGACTACACTTGTTTCTGGCTGGATGAGGCTTTATCTGCCTGTTGACCTTCCAAATACAAAGGACACCCATCAGATGGAGAACCAGGAAAATTGAGGACTGTTGGAAGAGATTTCATTCCTTTTCAGTATTGGAATTTCAGCGACGTTGTCACACAAGGGAGAGGCCATTCACCTGTTCGCAATGTGAAAGGCAATCCCTGCCTTATCTGTCCTATGAAAGCATTAGCCTGCTGTGACCAGCATCAATGGCAACATCGAACGGTTTCAAGAAAAAAACTTGGAAATTTTCTATTATCATTTAGTTAATCTAGCAACATTGTCACCACATCACTGAATTTTGGAAGAAACCTTCGGTAGAATAAACTTTGTTCGAAAAATCGAAGCACCTTTTTCTTCAAGAATTGTCGTGGAAATTCCTCAATGACATTTGTCTTCGCGTTCCTTGGGCTTAGCCTTCCATGACTCATGTTGTGTCTCAGGTACGTC
Source organism: Hemiscyllium ocellatum (assembly GCF_020745735.1). Taxonomy (NCBI): domain Eukaryota; kingdom Metazoa; phylum Chordata; class Chondrichthyes; order Orectolobiformes; family Hemiscylliidae; genus Hemiscyllium; species Hemiscyllium ocellatum. The sequence goes on from NW_026867540.1 coordinate 225,151, forward strand.
ACACCTGTCTTCGTGAATCCTGTTATCTTCAAGTTTATAAAGTTTTTTTTCTCTCGTAGTCGTTCAATGAGTTCATCCAGCTATAACATGTGATCTTTCCATGACTCGCAAAAGAATATTAATTCATCTAGGTAAACTGCCCACTTTGTTAATACAGTCATAATTCTGTTATAATTTGGAGATGCCGGTGTTGGACTGGGTGTACAAAGTTTAAAGTCGCACAACACCAGGTTATTGTCCAACAGGATTAATTAGAATCACTTTAGCTTTGAAAGCGCTGCTCCTTCACAACCACCTGATGAAGTTGCGGCGCTCCGAAAGTTACTATGCTTCCAATTAAACCTGTTGGGCAATAATCTGGTGTAGTGTGATTTTTAACACTTCTGTTCATGAGTCATTGCAGTGTAACAGGTGCGTTTTTCATTCCAATGGTCGTCACTTTGGATTCAAGCAGCTCATTTGGATTTATTGATGCGGAAACATTTTTTTGCTTTCTCTGATAAAGGTATCTACCAATAACCATGCAGTAAATCCAAATTTGGGCAGCACGATGGCACAGTGGTTACCACTGCTGCCTCAAAGCGCCAGAGACCTGGGTTCAATTCCCGCCTCGGGCAACTGTCTGTGTGGCGTTTGGACATTCTCCCCGTGCCTGTGTGGGTTTGCTCGGGTTTCCTCCCACAGTCCGAAGATGTGCAGGTTAGTTGAATTGGCCATGATAAATTTCCCGTTGTGTTAGGTGTCGGGGAATGGGTCTGGGTGCGTTGCTCTTCAGAGGTTCGATGTGGACTTGTTGGGCCAAAGGGCCTGTTTCCACACTGTAAGTAACGTAATAAAAAGACTCCAATGCTGTTACCGGTAGGAATCCGACTTTGTTAGAGTTAACCTTCCGATAGTAAACATATAATCTTGAATCCTGTCAGTTGTAAAATTAACATCAGTGAGTTCCACTCACTCTGACTCGGTTCAATGGTATCCACGTCCTTCCGGACCGGTGTGGCTTTCAGAGGATTAAATCTGTCGGTGTTTTGATTTGTCGGAACGGCACCCTCAACTTCTGCCTTGTGTACAATAGTAGAAATCATCCCCATGATATTCTGACATGAGTCCATATACTATTGCGACAGACCTTTCAACTGAGTTCTTTACGCCAAAGAGAGAGTGATTGGTTTCTTATCCCTCCCACTCCTCAAGGAGTTGCTCATTATTTCACGTCTTTTGAAGCACATCAAAATTCATAACATTCTGATTTGATTTACTGGCGAAAGTAAATAACGCCAGCTTCTCCAGTTCCTTGTATCTATTATAGTAAGGTTTCAATAGACTCATGTAACGTACACGATTAAGATTTATTTTCTTTTACATCTTTTACAGATAGTTTATCTGACTCAGCATTGTCACAACTTGAACGGGTCCACTAAATCTGGCATGGAAGGGATCATCTAACATTGGTTAGATTCCTCATCTGTCATCCCCACCGGGCAACATCTGAATGAGAGAGTTTTTAAAGGTCACCTATTTACTTCTTCACTATGTCTTCTTCACCTGCTGTTTAAATAACACAGCTATCCGATTTAATCTTTCCCTCACAGCAGTTACATAATCCGAGTATGATTTTTCTTTAAGTAACTTCAAAGGCCCCGTCACCTTATGTCGAAATATTAACTAAAACGGCTGAAACTGAGTAGATTCGTTTGGGATATCTGTAATGACAACCAAAATTCATGGAATACCTTTGCACCAATCTTCGTGCAATCCTGATAGCAAGCTCTTAAAATGATCTGCAGCGTCTGATGTCACCATTCCAAAGCTCCCTGTAAATCAGGATGGTACACAATTGATTTAAAATATGCCTCAGCTATCCATGACTTTGTGAAATAGCATAGCAGTAAAATTAAATCCTTGATCTGACTGAATCTCTCAGGGTAGCCCAAACTGAGTAAAGAAAGCTACTAACTACTCCAACAAACTTTTTGCCTTTCTACTCCGTAATGGAATTTGTTCTTGAAAACTGCTAGGCACGTCCATTATGGTTCGGAAATACTGGTTCCCACTAATAGTTTATGGGTAGGGAACTACACATTAAAGTTTGTTCAAATGCATGAATTGGCAAAAAAAAGTGCTGGTTTTCTTAAAGCCTATGGCTTGACAATCATTTGGGACTGTGGCATGTGTAGCAAAATCGAACCACATTCTGGTGCATTACAGGCCAATGAAAGGATTTTTGTCCCTTAGCCTGTGTTTTCCTTGTACATTGGTGACCTCCTACTGGAAATTAAAGTGCTTCTTTAATAAGTCCTGACTGTATGCTGCCGGCAACAAAACCTGGTTCACTTCCACCCATTCCTCCTCTGCATAAACCTGGTCTACTCCTATGTTTGTCCCCCTCAATCTCTCTTTCTCTAAAACTGTCACACACTTACCACCTCCAGGTCTACTATTTTGCTCCCAAACTCTCAGCCTCGCTCACTCCGTCACGTACTCTCTCGTTCTTGATCCCTTTCTTATCGTCTTTCAGTCTTGCTCAGTCCCTCCTTCTCTTTCAGTCTCACTCACTCTCTCGCTCATTCTCAATCTCCCACTGTTATTCCCTTCCTGTTGGTCTGACTAATGCAGTCTTGCGCTTCATCGTTCAGGTTAACTCCCTCCTTCCCTGTTTGTTACCCTTACTCCTTCTCTCCATCTGTCTCACTTATCCCACTCTCCCTCTCAGTTTAACTGACACACTTTCTTGCAGTACCACTCTTTCCTTCTGACGCTGTAGATCTCACTCACCCCCTGTCGTTCTCGCTCTCGCCCTCGCTCCTTCTCAGTCTCATTCACTCACTCCCTCTTTCTACAGCTCTCTCGCACCCGAATTCTCGGCCTCGGTCACTGTCATCTTGTGTTGTCTCAGTGTCACTCAATGATGCCCTCCTTCCCCGTATCACTCTGCCCCAACAGTCCTCTCAGTTTTGCTCACTCACTGCTTCTCGTTGACATTCAAGCCCTCCTCCCCCTTTTGATCTCACTCACTTTCTCACTCTCGGAATCGTTCACCCTCTCTTTACCTTTCGTTCTCACACACTTACTTCCTCCTTATGGTCACATTTATTGCATGCTAGCTCTCAGTCTTGGTCACCCTCGTCTCGTGCTGACTCGCTGTCACTCACTGTCAACGTCCCTCTCTATCACATTCCCTGCCGCGCTCCCTTTCTGGCTTGCATGCCCGCTCCGTACCTCCTGGTTTTGCTCTATCCCTCACACTTTCTCGGTCTCACTCAAACCTTCCCTTCAGTTCTCGCTCACACCCTTCCTCTTAGTCATTTTTTTGCTGCATTTACTCTTCCCTATTGATCACACTCAATCTTTCCCTACCTCTAGGTTTCAATAATTCAACACCTACTTCTCAGTCTTACTCACCCCCTTGTGTGCTCCCTCGTTCTCACTCACTCTTTAAATCCATCTGTGTCTCACTTACATCCTCTCTCCTTCTCGGTCCCGCTCATGCATTTCCACCCCCACAGCCTTATTGACTATCTTGCACACATGTGGTCTCGCTCTCTCCTTTTTTTCTCGTTCAGTCTCATTCAGTGACTCACTCCCTCTCAGAATCACTCATTCTCTCGCAAGATCTCTCAATCTGACTCAATCGCTTCCTTTCTCTCAATCTCAATCCCCTCCCTCTCTAACACACTCAGTCCCTCCCACATTCTTGGTCACATTCTCTCCCTGCCTATCGTTCTCCCTCACTGCCTGCCTCCTTTCCTCTTGGTCTCGGGCACTCCCTCCTTACATATTCAAGTCACTCACTCACATGCACGCTCTGGGTCTTATTCCTTCACTCCTGCATTTCTGTCTCGCTCATTACATTTTTTGCTCTCTTGGTCACATTGACTTCTTCCCACTCTATCAGTACCTGTCCTTGCGCCCCTCTCAATCTCACCCATTTGCTCTCTCCCGCCTGGTCTTGCTAACACCCTCCTTCTCATTTTAAATCTCGGCGTCTCAGTCTCACTCCGTCCCACCTTGTCGCTCTCCATGACTTCCTTGCACACATTCAGTTTCACTCATTTGCTCTCTACCTTTCGGTATCACTCACGCTCTCAATGCTATCACTCTTTCTCATTCACTGCTTCCCTTTCGATCTCACTCTGAACAATGCATCACATCATTCTCGCTCACTTCTTGCTTTCCTAAGTCTCATTCGCTCAATTCCTCCTTCTCGTTCTCGCTCATTCACTCCCTACAACATCCTCCCTACTTTTACCTTATCTATTCCTTTCCTTGTTTTATTTGTCTCTATGGGAACCCCCTCATTCTTCTAAATTGCAATGAAATTATATCCAGTCTAGAGCTACAAATGTGTTGCTGGAAAAGCGCAGCAGGTCAGGCAACATTCAAGGAACAGGAGATTCGACGTTTCGAGCATAAGCCGTTCTTCGGGAATCCAGTCTATCCAGTCTACTCAGTCTCTCCACATGAGCCAATCACCTCAATCCCGGAATCAACCCTTTGTCCCTCCTCAGGACCCCCACCAGAGCCAGTCCATCTTTTCCAAAATAAAGAGACCAAAACTGCACGCTGTAATCCAGGTGCGACCTTATGAGCACCCAATCCCTTCAACAATGAAGGACGAAATTCCATTAGCCTTCCTGAATACTTGTTATAGCTGTGGACCAACCGTCTGTGAGTTATGCATGAGGACACACAGTTCCCTCTGCGGATCAGCATTCTGAATTTTGTTTTAATCATTCCAGTAATCGTCCTTTTTCTGTGCATTTACTATTATTAACCTTGTATTCCACTCACTGAAATATCTATGTTCCTCAGAAAAGTATCACTGTCCTCTAAACAATTTACTGTGCCACTCATCTCATTGACTTCTGCAAACATTCACACACAACACATGGACCCCCAACTCCAAATGATCTGCATAAGTTGCGATTAATTGCAGTCCCAACACTGATCTCTGAAACAAACTACTCGTCAATGATTGCCAGCCAGAATAGCAAACATCTATACCCGAATTTGACTCTTTGTTAGTCAACCAATCCTCTATCAATGCTAATATATTACCCATAATGCGATACATTTTTATTTTATGCAGCTGTTTATTTTTGTGGCAAGGTGTTGAAGGCCTTTTGGAAATCTTGGTGCACCACGTCCACTGCGTTCTCGTTGTTTATCTTGCTGGGAATTTCTTCGTGCAATTCCAAAATACCTGTGAAAATTACCTCCATGAACCAATGCTGCGTCTGCCCAAAGGTACAATTTCTATTGAGATTCCTTAATAATAGACGCATGCATCGTCACCAAGTTAAGTTAACTGGTTTATAATTATACATCTATTGACTACCTGCCTTTTAAAACAACGGTGTTACATTTGTTGTTTTGTAATCTGTTGCGACAGCCTGAGAGTTCAGTGAATTTTATAAAATTACCACCAATGCACATGCTATTTCGCCCGCATTCTCCATTAATACACTGTGATGCATTCCATCAGGGCCAGGAGATCAGGGTATCCTTCACTCCATTCGCTTTCCAAACACCTCTTCGAAGAATGACTTTTCCAGGTCCACACTGTACAGTAAGTTATTTGTCAGTTAATCGTTGTTACTGTCCACCACTGCGAAAACCAATACAAAGTACCTGCTCAATGCTACCACGATTTCATAATGCCTCCTCTTATCCTCTATGGAACCAACGTTTAAGTTCGCCACTGAGTTTTGCGTTATTTCGTGATAGAAACATTAGTGTGTTTCTGTTCTGTGCTAGTTTTGCTCTCGGACTCGATCACACTTTAATTTGTCGGCTCTTATTGTGGCTTTTTCTTGAACTTTAAAATTTTCCCAATATCCTTGTTTCCTGTTGTTCTTGGCCACTTTGCATGCCCTCCCTTTCAATTTGATAGCCTCCCTTATTTCCCTGGCAACTCATGGCAGATGACTGCTTTTCTTACAGTCCTTTCTTTTCACACGCTCTCTCTCGTTCTTGCTCATTCCCAAACACTCTCTTATTCCCACTCGGTCCCTCACTCCCTCTCAGTCTCACTCACTCCCTCATGCGCTCTCTCAATCTCTCCACTCCTTTCAACCCCCTACATTTCTTTCATTCCCGCCAATTCCGACTGCTTCTTGTCCTTCACCTGGGTTTCAAGCCATTCCGCTGCGTCTTGCTTGTTCACTGTTGTTCAGGCTCTTTCGTTCCCCTCTTGGTCTCACTCATTCCTCTCAGTCACCTTCGTTCAGGTCCTCTTCGTCTCAACTAACTGCCCCTGCCAACTGGTCTTGATCACTGCTTCTCTCTCAGTCTTTCACTCTCTTTCGCCCTTCCTGTTCATCTTGCCTCCTCCTTCCCTATTTTCAATCTCACTAATTCCCTCTCTTCCGCTCCATCTCGCTCACTCGCTCCCTCTCAGACTCACTCACTCCATCGCACTCACTCTTATTTTTCACTCCCTCCTAACCTCCCTCACTCTGAGTCATTCCCTCCCTTTCAGTCTCACTCAATTATTCCCCACCTCCCTCTCAGTCTCGTAGACTCCCTTGTGATCTCTTAGTCTCACTAATTCCCTCCATCTCATTATCATTCATTGTTTCCTTCCCATTCAGTCTCGCTCGTTCCCTCCCTCCCTCCCATTCATTGTCGCTCCTTTCCACTATGTATGGCTTACTCACTCTGTCTTGGTCTCACTCACGCATTCCATCCTGTGTCGCCTACTCTTTCGTGCCCTCTTGGTCTTGCTGACACCCTCCCTCTCAGTCTTGATAAATCCATGTGGACGTTTTGCTGTTATTTACTCCCTCTCTTTCTTGTCGATATCGCTCATTCGTTCCCTCCTTTCCGGCCTGAGGAACATTCTCTCAGTGCCGCTCATGCCTTTCCTTCCTCTGGATCTCGCTCACCCCCACCCTGTCTGTCTCGCTCATTCTTTCGCTCCTTCTGGGTCTCACCGAATCCTTCTCACCCTCTACCTGTCGCTCACTTCCTCATTCTCAGTATCGCTCATCCCCTTCCTCTGATTCTAGCTCTGTCTCTCCCTCGCTCTAGGTCTTGCTGACTGCCTACATCCCTCTTGGTCTCGCTCTCTCATTACACCTCGCCTCAGCCTCAAGCGATGTCTCTGCTCCTATCGGTCAAGTTTGCTCACCTTTTCCCCTCAGTATCAGTTACTTCCTTATGCACTCTCGTCTCGCTCTCTCTGTCTCTCTTGATCACGCTCAATCCCGCCATCTCTGTCTCGCTGACGATATAGCGCACCCTCTCCCACTTGATCCCTCTTACCGCACACTTTTACTCAGTCCCACACTGTCACAGGTGCTCTCTCTCAATTTAAATCATTCCATCGTTGCCATATCGCGATTAACAAAGTAATCCCCTCGCATTCGCTCCTTCACACGTCCTCCCAATCTGTCACGCTTCTTCCCTCAGTCGCAGTCCTTCCTTCAGACTGGATCCAACTCTGTCTCAGTAACACCACTCATCTCATTCGCACCTTCACTGTTAGTCCAACGTCCTCACAGTTACTCCCTCAGTGTGCCTCCCTCCTTCACTGTCACTTTCATACTCACTCCCGTGAACATGCCCCCACCATCACGCTCTCATCTCTGCACACTGACACAGTGTGATGTTCACTCGCCTGCACACTCCCGCACTCTCATATTCAATCGACCGCACGCTCCACACACTGTCATTCTGACTCACCCGTACACTCTGCCACCGTTACCCTCACTCTTCTGCACACACTACCATCATGGTCTCTCCTACACATACTCTTCCACCAATACGTTCACTGCCTTGTAAATTCTCCCACCTTCGCACTCATTCCCCCGCACACATTCTACCATGAGCACACTCCTGCGAATCCAGCCCAAGTTAATGCCCGAGAAACGCCTTTGTACCAATTCCTCACTCTGTTCACCAGCAACAGACCGTGGTCCAAAACAATCTATTCCATCTGGCAGGCCTGTTGCCCCACTCCACTCTGTATCCCGGGCCAACCCGACATTTACCACCAGTATTAATCAGTATTCTCACATTCACTGTGTTGCCCAGCAACTGTGCTTTGCTAATGTCCCATACGAGCAAAATGCGTTTCCGGTATATTCTTCCCTGTTCCGCCTAATAATGGAATGTGAAAGAGGATTCAAAGAAAAGACATTTAGAAAGAGGGAGATTGGGAGGAAGCGCCGGAGTGAAGGACAATAGGGAATAGAGGAGCCATGCAATAGAGTGTCGAAATGGGAGAAGGGGGAAGAGACGTATGGACGTTGTGAGATTGGGAGCAGGTGTGGAGGGAGACGGACAAAGGCCGAGAAATGATTTATGCCCGAGCTAAGTCGGAAAGGATTACCCAGGGGCGAAAGCAAGGACAGAGCGACTTGAACACATCTCCTGACCTCGCCCCTGCTTTCCTCCTCTTTCCTGAGAAGCAAGACATGGGGTCAACTCTGTCGTTAACCAACCCAACTTCTTCGACATAAAGACAAACAGCAACATATTTCCCTCTGCTGCTTGGCACTTTATAATGGTCATTTTTATGATTTACACATAGAATTGTCAGATGCAATCAGTGGGTGGTTGCCTTTTCTCACTGGCCCCTGCATTGAAACATTGAAATTTGTCCCTGTAATCCCTGTGAATGAAGTTTGGATACACAAGCACGACTATCAGTCTGTTACCATAGCGACAGCTTCCTTCTACGGACTGGATTGGTTAATGAGTAAATATAATTGATTGATGAGTTTGGGAAATGGGATAATTCAGCACATTCTGAAATTAGTGTGGGTCACGACATAAATTACAGAATTTGTGCAGGAATTGAGGAACTGCAGCATGAATTCCATATCCTGCACAAACCAGTCGCGAGACACAGATGTATACCCAATGCCCCCCATATGGTGCGACATAAAATACATATTTAGCCTTTGCCATAATAGGATGAAATTGGCCGTGATTACAAACAGTATAATGATGGACCTTTTGCGATTTCTTCTTTCTGTGTTCTACATATCATCCTCATTGGTTTGAACTCGAAGTGTCCTGCGTGCTCTGCTCGTCACTAAAATGAATCTCACGGTGAAAACATTGAGCAGCAGAATCAGGAGAAATGGGAGAGCGGTATTTCGAATGTAGTAGATGAACTCGATTATAATCCAGAAACGAGGAGTTCCAACATAGCCAATTGAAAGGCAAACCCTCGCAAATACATTCACAAGAAAATAAGAAGTGGTGAGCATACAATAACAAAAAAGTGTTCTTTAAGCAGCTCAACACAGTCACTGCTCCCAGAACCACAGCTGCAGTTTTCTGACTGCAATACTTACTTTTAATCTGCAGGTACAAATAGATAAAATTCGATCAAAGGTGAAACTGACAGTGAAACAGACAGAACACTCCGTGGCTTCATAAAGCAAGACGGCATGGTTATTACAGCCAGGGGTTGACAATAGGAAATAAAAATGTTCCCAATAAACAATGGGAATGGGTCACAATATCAGATTGCGGATATTGACTATCAGATCCGCTACTGTCATGGTTCCTGGTAACGACTGACACATGGAGACAATCCACAATCTCTATAAATCACGACGTAGATCGTTACTAAGTTTCCTGAAAGGAAGGAAAACAAATAAATTATACCTCAGCCTGGAAGCAATATTACCAGTTTTATTGGGGACCAAGTGAGATTTTCAGAGATGACATTGTACTCAGAGGTCATATTGAAATAATTGGAGCTGAATTGACTTAATTAGAAGTTCTAAATTGCGAGGAAAATGCGAAATCAAACACAATAATCCCTCCCACCACAATCACAGACACACATCAATAAGCGCAGATCGTTTCTGAAACATTCCCACACATTTGGTCTGCCGAGAGCAGACACAGGTCACTTTTTTTGACAGATCCTAATTCGAACAGGAAAAAGGTTGCCGTCCTGAATAGTTATCTTCTGTGTCTTTGAAGACAAGCGAAGGTTGGAAATATTAGTAAAAGTTATATTTGACACTCTGTAATGAAGAAATTAAACGCAGCAAAAACTCGTTCACCCCTTTAATTGTCTGAGGTGACTTGAAACAATGTCTCCTTATCCTAGGAATGGTATCTCTTCCCTTGTGTTCTTTCTTTCAGTTCAATTCGAATTTTCCCGGCTGTTCATAAATATTGTCAATTATAGAATACCCTGGGTAACGTTAGTTATGGAATGTTCCACAGAAAGCCGGTTATGGAACATCCTCAAGAATGTAGGTTATGGGGTGTTCCAGAAAACGCCTGTCAAAGAACATTCCATGGAATGTCAAATGTAGAATGCCACGGCGAAAGCCGGTTATAAAATATTCTGGAGAATTTTAGTTACATAACATTGACAGAATGGTGTCTGCAAACTGTGACATGACGAAGATCAACATCACAAAGTCCGTTCTGCCCATTAAGATTGTTGAGATCTATTCGGCCTAAAGGTGAATATCGCTCCTCAAACACACCTCAATTGGCAGCTTATATTCAAAAGCAATAAGATTAAGCCAATGCCTTGATAATTTGATGTGAAATCCTCTTTTTTGATCATATATGTCACCCCTTATTTGGAGATCTACCCCACTTACTTTTCAGTTTTGTATAACACTGGCAGCTGCAAAATATTCTGCATATTGAATTCCAAGTATCAGTCCTTCTGCAGTCATACTCTCTAATTCCATTAATTCGCTTCTATTTCCCTCAGTACATGCGAAGAATTTGTCAAAGTCTTTTGAGAGAAAAACATATTTCCGACAGTTACGTTTCAGCCAGCTTTTTTTTTACATTTACTCCCTGCTCCAATGTCGCTTTTATGACTGATTTTGACCGATCAGGAAACACTCTGGCATCGTCATTCTCATAGAGTAAGACCAGATGGAAAATGTTTCATGATGCTCCATCACCATGCCTGAGTATGTCCTTATGCACCGGCTCAAGACAACCACCACTTTTGGTGACACCTTGGTATTCAGTCAGGAAAGTATTTACCATGGAATTCTCCAACACTGATTCCAGAACCATGGAAATCTCCTGATAAAAAAATCGAAGATGGTCAAGGAAATATATATACTGCCCTCCACTCAACCCCTCTAGATTCATCAGTCCCCGCGATGTTGAAAACAGATCACTGGAAGCACTGAGGGTGACAACTGCATAGAAAGTACTATGGGTATGAGACTTCACTGTTCATCAACAAGAATATCTCCACAGGCCCATCACAGAATGAGCAGACTAGTTGGATCAGAGAATAAAAAACAATAGAAAAAAACCTTACCTACTCAACACCACACAGTTTATTTTGCCAGGAGGAGGCAGACGGGTGGGAGACATTGCACGTAGAGTGTCTTGAGTTCAATCACTGTCCAAATATATCCGTTCACTCATCTTTGCAGAGCTCAACTCGGCCACTCCAACTCAGCTCTTCACTCTCACCGCTCCTGCTGCTGTTGAAAATGCTGTTCACTGACCCTTGAGGTAAGTCTTTTAGAGGGAACCATACTGCCATTCCTTTAATGCCCAGGAATCCTTGTTTATATTCAGTACTTTGGCTTCCACAGCTTTATGTTGCTGAGAATCTCTCAGGTTCACACAGTCTCTGATGGCAAACAATGCTGAGTGCCTGCCTATCTCTGATAATCTGGCTCCTTGTCTGAGACGTCCCAGCCAGGGGAATTATCGTCCCTGATTTCAATCAGTTTCACCTTTTCAGAGCGTTGTTTATTTTACTGAGATTTCCACATGTTTTTCTAAACCTCATGGAATACAGGCCAATTCGATCCAAACATTGCTCACACAACAAGCCTGTCATCCCAGAGATCAATCTGGTCATCCTACACTGCACTCCTTCAATGACAGGTTTGTCCTCTCTTTGTTAAAGACAACCAAAACAGCACACTCTCATGCACTGTGTTCGAGATGAAGCCCACCATGATTCTGGACAGCTGCAGTGAGACATCCTTACCACTGAATTCAAATTCCCTTGAACTGAGGATCAACATACCATTGCCTTCCTCAATGCTTTCGATTCCTTTAATACTGATTTCAGTGACTGATTTACAAGGAGATCCAGATCCTTTTTCCATGTTACAGCTACCCACTTTATGGGCATATATCGACTGCTCAGCCTGCCAACGCCAGTTGCAGTATTAAATTCTAGTTTCTTAACTCGCTGCTCTGTAAGGACCACGGAGGTCAGCACAGAAGAAAACACAAAAAGATACGAGTCCCTTTACGGACCAAAGCTTTCCAACCAACCTTTTTCGAATGGTAGGTTGTTATTCTATTTTTACCACAAAATGCGCAAAGTTACATGTATCCACATTGCTCTTCGTCTGCAACGCATTTTCCAATCCATTCCATTGTCTCAATCGCCTTGAAGCTTTTTTACATCCTCCTTACCAGTCACAATCCGACATAGTTTAGTGCCATCAGCAGAACTGGAAATATTGCATTTGATTTATTCAACAAAATGTTTGATATACATTGTTTATAGGTGGGGTCGAGGCCTCTAGTCCCGTAACATCCGTTGTGCCTCCCAGTCCAATAGAAATATTATATTATTCAACTCACTCTTTTATGTCTATTCTCCCATGCAAAAACCATGTCCATATATTAGCCACAATCCCATAAGATATGATTCTAACACTAGGCTTGGCACTTTATCAAAATTCTTTCCGAAAGTCCAAATTCATTGCATCCATTGCTTCTGCATAACTTATCTCTCAGTCGGTATTTCAAATATGTTTCCTACTTCTTAATCTATGTTGACGTTGTCTACATCAGTTACCTTCATTCCAAATAATTTCTCCAAAACATGCTTATTAGCAATTTTATTTTAGTCCCTTTTCCTCACCAGGCTTAGGTTTCTGAGAGATGCTAGTTTTTTTTTCAAATTTCATTGTCTTCTGTGTTGACGAAACTGAACTAAACGTGTTGGGAACTTGATGTTGGTAATGTGCTAGGGAGAAAAACATTGCACGTTCGCTTGAAAAGGTTATGATTTGTTTCTGTGCTGAGAGATGTGAAATGGATGTCTGACAATGCATTGTGTTTGCCACGACCCACAGTGCCCGAATTGAATCATTTCTTTCGAAAGGCAGTGCAGTAATACGGCCAAGCAGCAGTTTCACCAAGACAGTAGGCTTTTAAATTTAATCAATTAACGTTCGTCTCTCACCTGGACATCAAAAATGTATCACATTCAAATTTGAGTTTTTGGCAACACAGACCAATCCTCTGCTGAAATTACTGAGAGAAACACACAAGTAGAGAAGAGGGGCCCGTGGCAACCATAAGAAAAACTAATTGCAATTCACCAGTTCAAACAACCCTCAGCTCTTTCAAGAGTGTTTGACTATCATAGTCATCTATTTATGAGAGAAAGCATCAACTATGTAATAACGTTACCAACGGGGGTAAAAACGCAGTTATTGGCAAAAGAGTCAGTGGAGGATGCACACAATATTCCGGAACACACATAACTTGGCCATAGTTCCAAAGACTAAATTCTTTTCCTTTGTGCATGAGTGGGATTTAGAGTCATGCCATTAGAATCGCATGTTATTCGGCATCAGTTAGCAGTTAGAAGGCATTTAAATTATTTCGTAATAGTTTATTTAATTTGTTCATTGTTAAAATTAAAGAAATAAATTATTACTTATTGGTTTTAAGGTGAGTGCCAGGAACTTATTTTATTTAACCACTGGAAGTTGCTTAAAAACAGCGAAAACACTTATCACATTCCTTTCATAGATTTTACGGTGAGGTGTTACTCAATAGATCTTTCCGTTCGTTGTTCTTCGTTCTTCATAACTCTGCCATGACCCTGTTCTCCATTCCCTGGTTTCAGATAGCAAGAAAGCTGCATTTGTGTCTTTTTGTTTCCTTTCCCACTGGAATACTTTTAGAACCTGTTACATTTCACTTTTAAAGTTATTGTTAATATACTCCTCAGGAACACAAGGAATCCTGTCTTAAGCTGCTCAATGATCTACATTCTGCAATCATATAATCACAGGAGCACAGACTCTCCAATGACAGATGTACAGCACATTCGATGGCAGAGTCAGTTTCTAACAAGCGGTCTGTAGCTGTGAATTTTATGAGATTTAAATTCTTGTCAAAGCATTTTGTAGTGGTCTAAGGTTGCCTACTGCAAATACTTTCTCCCCCTGCACAATGGATGAAAAAAATCTCGTTAAATTCATTTTACATCTGAAACTCTTCACTTTAAAACTATGTTCCCTTGCTCTTGTCCAGGTTCTAAACGCTGTAAGATGTGTTGCTGCAACAGCGCAGCAGGTCAGGCAGCATCCAAGAAGCAGTAGGATCGACGTTTCGGGCATAAGCACTTCTTCAGGAAGGAGGAAGATGTGCCAGGCCGGAGATGTGATAGGCCGGAGAGCGGGTATCACCCTGACCTTAACCTCCTTCCACCTATCACCTTCCCAACGCCCCTCCCCCAAATCCCTCTTCCCTACCTATTTATCGCAGCCTGCTTGGCACACCTTCCTCATTCCTGAAGAAGAGCTTATGCCCAAAACGTCGATTCTCCTGCTCCTTGGTTGTTGCTTGACCTGCTGCACTTTTCCAGCAACACATTTTTCAGCTCTGATCTCCAGCATCTGCAGTCCTCACTTTCTCCGTATCTAAAAGGAACAGCTCCTGTTATCCTCACTGTCAATGCCCCTTGTAATTGTATGACTCAAAATTAAACCCACCCATAGCCTTCTCTGCTGCAAAGCAAACAACTTGAGCTGCAACAAACTCTCTTCATAGTCAATCTCGTCTTCCAGCCCTCCAGTACACTAACATTCTTCCTGTAATGTGGCGCCCAGAACCGCATGTACAGCTCGACGAATGTTGGGTACAGCTTTTATGATTTATGCCTCGAAAATAAAAGCTGTGTATATGGTCCTTGATGCATTTTGAAAATAAAGTATTAACCCATCTAGTAACATTCAGGGAACTGTAGAGAGTCACTTTCCGATCTTTCAAGTATTATTACGTTCATTCATTAATCCTTGTCTGTCTCCTTCTTCGAAAGTACATCCCCTCCCAGTTATCAGATGTAAATTCCATCTGTCATTACTCTGCCAAGCTGACCACTCCATGTTAATTAGTCCTGTATCATAAGACCTTCCTCCTCGCTGCCAATAAGACACCCAATCTATGTGTCAAACACAGTCTCACTTATCACCCTCACCCATACCCCATAGCCCTCCACATTTACACCAAATCATTTATGAAGGCCACAAATACTAAAGGGCACAGCATCGTTCCATGTCATACACCACCGTACCCTTGTCTCCAGTCACACAAACAACGTTCTAACACCATCTTCCTTCTCTTGTCACGAATGCAGTGTTAGATGCCATTTGCCAATTCACCGTTGAGACCATAGGAGTTTATTTCCTTGAACAGTTTCCCAAGGGGGACTTTGTCAAATGCCTTCCCGAGAAAACATAAAAACAGCCTCTCCTAAAAAACCCAACAACTTCTTTTGGGATGGGTACCATCCGAAAACGTCATATTAACTTGACCTGATCAAACTTTGCCTCTGAAAATGAGGATTTGTGCTCTCCTTCCTCCTTTTCTTCAATCGTTTACCGAACACTGATCTGATAATTACGGGTCTGCAGTTCCCCGGTGCATCTTCAACATACTTCCTGTGATGTGGAATCACGTTAGCTGTGCTCTAATCCTCACTTACCGCCTCCCACTTCCACACCCCTCTCTCTATGCCCAAATTCTCTTGTCAAATTCACAGCATGGCCTGTCTTCTCTCGTCCGGCACAGAAGCCTGGGATACAACCCATTTGTAATTGAGATTTGTTAATATGTGGACGAGCGAAAACCTTGCTCACGTCTTATGTCAATCTGCTCAGGAGCTTCACAGTCATTTTCTGGTATTCGAGACTTGCATTCTTCTTCTCCCAAGTAAAAAAAAATGTAACGCGTCCATGTAACAATCTGACAATGTTCTCCAGTCCCACGCAGTTTTCCCCTGGTTTGTAATGGGTCCTAATTGTTTCCTGGTTATTCTGTGCATTTTAGGTACGTCAACGAAATTTTGGGGTGACTCCAAATCTGTCTTCCAGCACTTCTCTATATCCCATTGTTCGTCTGTCTCTCCGAAAAGAACGTGCTTTGTTTCGCTGCGTTCACCTCTAATTCTTTGAAACACTAGAGAACACGGACGGTTTTTCCTCATCAGATAATCTTGCCATTTGAAGGATTAATCTGGAAAATATCCTCTGTAATTCCTCTGTGGTCTGTATATTCTGTCTTAATTTAAGACACCTAACTGGCCACGATACTCAAGGTACAGTCTCATCTCGGATCTGACTAACTTGTGCAGGATGAATGTACTTTTGTATTCCGATTCCCTTTAAATGAAGGCTAACCTAACTTCTCTCTCTCTCATTTGCATATGTCGCTCTCAATAACCTTTCATTTACTTGCGTGGGCTATCTCACGATATGAGTTCTTAAAATATTCTCCTGAGCAATCAAATGCATTACATCCACTTGTTCTCCAATATCTATAGCGACAAGAAACATCTTCGAAATTATTCACAAAAAGTTAATCAATTATAAGTTTTCTTCCATAAATGAGTTATCATTCTCTCCAATCTTTCTCGTGCTTTCTAAATATGCAGTCTCACATCCTTTACCATACCTCGACAGATTCCTTATGACGGATAGCAAGTTAACTGATCTGTCTTTTTCTACTCTTCCAGTCCTTCGCTCCTGAAAAATCAGAAGGTGTTTAGAAGATTCCAATCAAATTTAATGGCTTCCTGCCTTTGCAGTATGTACACGTAAATAACATAGTGATATCCGATGTAGTCAATATGTCTATTACTCCTACCTCCACAATTATTGGAGATTTACCAAAGATCAATCCGCCTATGTTTTCAAATACAATCCTATCATTGATATGAATGTATTTATTCTTTTGTCACACAAAGCACATGGTCAATTGATATTTCGTGAGATTTTTTTGGATCTTATGGCAGTCACAGTAAATGTTTAGTTCACCTATATTTACTTCTGTCCTGTACAACAAATTATCCTGCCTGCTCATTCACTGCTCCACATTTCATCTTGCTTTTGTTTCCACTTTCAAGGACTGAAAGAAGCTTTTTAGAAGTCGTCGTGTTTCTTGTTAGGTGGAAGTCAAGTTCTCTGTTTGATTTTCTTATCAGTTTCTGAGACCTCCTTTGCTCGGTCCGACGTTTCTCTGAAATTATGGTGTACCACAATATCCGGCATTGTCCTAAGCAGTTTCCTTTGATCTCATACAATCTTTACCTTCTTTCTCTTAACAATCGTTGATCAAGCTTTCTGTGTTCACGTTTGCAGCTTGGAGGTATATGTAAATATTGTAAAATTTACAGTGATTATTTTAATTACACGCATTGCCTGCATTCCTTCAAATCACTTTAATGTACTTGTCCAGCTCATGGAAGGCAACTTGCCGCTCATTGTTAATTGGCTTGCCGAACTCAGGTTTACAATAGTTCCAATAAAAAACCTGTTTTGTATTTGGACATCACGTAAAATTTAACATATTATGATCAGTACTCTTGGTAGTTCCAGTAAAACAAGATTTTCAAGTAGCTCTTCTAATCACACAACATTATATCCACAATAACCTGATCTGTCTCTCTGTGCTCAAATTACTGTTAAAGCAAACAATTGCGCATGAAATCCATTTTCAAACATGATCATTGACTTAAATTAACAATGTTTAGACTCACCTTGAATTTGCCCATTATTATTGCAGTACCCACAAACTTGGATAGCTAATTTTCGGTTTTATAACATGTGCACCATTGTTATTACAATTTGGAAATTGATAAATAATTCCCATTCACGTTTGCTTTCCCTTACTTTTCGAAGCTCTATCTAGCCGGATTCTGTGGAAACTGAGCGAGTTCGGTTCTATGGTGAATAATGATGGATTCAGGTGAGATGTTGAGCGTGGCTTATCTAGAACTTGACATCATCCAGCCGCATCATATCCGTTCAACTCTAACGCCATTGTGACATTTTCAGCAATTCTCCCGTTGCACCCGTGGGGCAGAAACAGACAATGAGCTTTCACCAATACTGTGCATTCCTGGAGGCAGCTGAAGCTGCTATAACCTTGGTGGGAACTTCCAGTAGGTTGGAAAATTGGTGCGGATACTTAACAGGATCTTAGTTAGAGTCGTCTGGAAACATGCACCGATTTAGTCTCTTTCACTGAAGGAAGGACATTGTTGCAATGGAAGCAACTCAGAGAAGGTTTCATTTGTTGACATCTGCAATAAAGGCTTGAACGTTTAAGGAAAGGATGATCAGATTGATCCAAAACCCATTGGAGTTTGCACAAGTGAAATATTGTCTAATAGTCACACAAAAACAGCAAACCATTATTCAGGTCTTAGATCGTTGTGTACCAAAAGTTCGACGAGGCTATTCAACCACTGGAGCTTGATGTACAGTTTCAGGAAGAGGCTATTCAGCCCCTCGAGCCTAAAACACTGGACACAGCGTAGGTCGTGCAGCACTCGTAACCTTTCACACAGCGACATTACCATTCCATTCAGCCTCTTTAAGTCTGCAACACAGAGAGTCATACAGTCATACAGCATGGAAGCAGACCCATCTGACAAACCAGTCAGGAATCCGTCAAAATGTCTTTTTTTCTGAAACATTGTAACTGCAACCGCACCCACCACTTCCTCAGGAAGTTTATTCCACTCTAGAACCCCCCCTATGTGTAAGAAAACAAAACTAATGTTTTTGTTTAAATATCTCTCAACTCGCTTTAAAAATGTACCCACTAAATTTTGAAATTTCCATCTGAGGGAAACGGCCACTACCATCAACTCTCTTAACAATTCTTACTATAGAAACGTATCAGGTCGCAGCGCAATCCCTGTGCTCCAGTGAAATAAGTCCCGGACTTTCCAGTCTTTCTTTATACCTCATGCTTCCGTACATGGCAACATTTTGGTGAGTCTTCAAAACCTCCCTATATTTATAAAATTCTCCCTTTCACTGGGTAACCAGAACTAGATTCAGTACTGCAGAAGAGGTCTGACCAATGCTCTCTACAATCCCAACATGATTTCTCTGCTCCTGTTCACAAAGGACTGAAAAATGAAGGCAAGTATGCCGAACCGCTTTTCTCACATTCTGTCAATATGTGACACAATGTTCAAACAACTGTGCACCTGCAATCTCTATGCTACAACGGTACACAAGACTTAACCATTAATTGTATAAGCCCTGCCCTTTCTTGTTGTACTAAATTGAATTGCCTCACATTTATCCAGCGTGATAGCCAACTGTCATTTTTCAGCACTTTGATCCCTTTGTATTATTTGAAAAACCTCTTTGCTGTCTACTATTTCACACATTTTGGTGTTATCTCCAAACGTATTAACCATGCCCTCCATATTATAGTCTAAATCATTTGCATAAATGACGAACAAAAGGGAACCCACTCGTTACAGGTCTCCATTCGCAAAAGGAAGCGACCTCAATTCCACTCTGTCTCCTTCCTTTAAACCAATTATGTGTCCAATTGGCAAGAGGAAGTCACGAACTAACTACCGACTGTAAACTGGAATAAGAGCAGACTATTCAGCCCAACCAGCCTGTTGTATGGAAACTGCTGAAGGATGCAAACTATTTCAAACTTAATATTGGAAAGGAGCCATTTATTCTATCACGTGTTTGGTGTATGGGAACATAAGGCCAATCAGTCTCGAGAACCAATTTTGAGGGATGCAAGACGAGACTGTTCAGTATCTGCAGCCGGTTATGGAGGAATATAAGGAGAACATACAGCTTCTCAAACAGTTGCACAACCAAGAGGAAGATTTCATAACCCACAACTTGCTTATACAGCAACAGGAGTAGGATAGTCAGACCTTGAGCCTCTTTGGAACAGGAGCGAGACATTTAGGTCCGACAGCTTATAACATCGGAACACAAGAAGAACCTTCAACATCGGGTTTATACTGTATAAACAAATGAGGCCATTCAGCCAGAGAAGCCTCTTACACTTGGAGCAGATCTTGTAAAGCCGTGTGTTTATTAGACAAGAGTTAGAAAGGAACATTAAGGTTATGAAATGGTAAGAACGTAAAATAATACTAAATAGGAGGGAATTTAAAGTTTTGATAACGTACAAAAATTGATGGGGAATTGCTCAAACCCATTGATAAGAATTAGGTTTTCAAGTCAAATTCCAATCCATCAGTATCAGCAAGTCTTTTGGAAGGGTTAGTTGTGCTTCAGTAATTTTTCGAGTTCATTAAGTATGTGACCACCAAGCTGGATAACAGGGATCCTGCTGCTGAAGTGTATCGGCACGTCCAGGAGTCATCGAATACGACGTTGCACAAAAGACTGACATGCAAGATTAGATCACGTGGTGTAAGTAGCAATTTATTAATTTGGATAGCGGGTTGGCTCTCCAACAAATGCAGAGAGACTGAATAAATTGGATGTAACTCATGTGATGCCACAGGGCTCGGTTGTCTGTCCCCATCCATTTCTAATACACTTAAATGGTTTGGGTAAGGGCCTGGAAAATGCAGTAACCAATTTTCACATGATACTGAAATATCTGAGAGTGTTAGTTGCAAGGAAAAACAGAACTACAAATGGCTGTGGATAAATTAGATTAAAGGGGCAAAATTTTACGGCTGAGTGCTAATGTTGGTAAGTCTGAACATATCTATTTTAGTCAGAAGAATAAAAAGGCAACTTATTCTCAAAATGAAGAGAATTTTTAGACTGCTGCAGCGCAGAGCATCTGGGTGTCCTCGTTCATGAATTGCTGAAAGAAAAACTCACAGGTACAGCAGGTAGTAGGGGAGGAAAATAGAATTTCTTCTTTTGTTCCAAAATGAAAATATCTTAAATGTAGAGAAGTGACTGTAATTATACAAGGAATTGGTGACACAGCCGTTCTTTCACCCTGTGCATATTTCGCAAGCACGGTTTTAGGGGATGCGATGGCATTGAGGGCAGTTCAGAACAGAATCACAAGATCGGTTTCAGAGAAAACGGCTGTGTGTTAGACAGAGAGATGGAGCAGGTCGATCTCGTGCACAATGAAGTTCAGAAGAATGAGAGAAGATCTAATTAAGATTCGCAACATGCTAATGGAATTGATAAAGTGGATGCAGAGAGGATGTTTCTTCATGCAGAGCAATCTAGAATGAGAGGTCATAGTTTTCGGGAAAAGTACAGCAGATATAACGAAAGATGAGTTGCAGTTATTCCTGTGAAATGGTAATGAACCAGTGGAATTCACTGCCCTCGTCTATAAAGCTGTTGAGACATTAAGGATGCGAACATTTTTGGAAGATTAGCATGGATATGGAGAGAGGCTCAGATGAGATCAGCCATAATCGTAGCAAATTTTGAAGTAGGTTCGAGGAGTTCAATAGCTCCTCTTTCCTATGTTCTAATCAGTTTTTATGATGGAATATTCAGCCCATCAAGTGAGCTACCAGCAATTGTGGGTGGGTGGTTGGGGGAATGGTTATTGGGCTGGAGAAAGAAATCAGACATAATTCAGTCTTTATTTAGATTGGCAAAATTTTAACCACTGCAGCCACACAATGATCAATGATAGTTCACAAGTAATTACAATCTGTATCAATGATTTGGGTGAGCGGAAACAAAAAGTTTAGCAACTAAATGTCGTGATGATGGATGAAATAGGTTTTGGTATCAGTTCGGATACGAGCTGTGGAGTATTGACTCATACTTGCCGTTGCAGGTTTGACGCTGGGTGTGTCAAAAGCAGATGACTGACATCATTAAAATTTCACAGCTCAAGGTTCAAAAAGTGAGATGAGCCATTCAAATATATTCTGGAGATGTTAATAGTTAAAATTAGTAATCGTCTGGGTGTGGTATGAGGAGTCAGCTCTTGCCCAAAATGATCACCACTGATCTGATTCGTCTGTTTCAGTTTCAGATATTGGCCAAGAGTGGGATGGAGTCAGTAGAAGGAAGTTGAATTTGTAAACAGAACAGAAGTCAGTTGACTCCATGATCCTAATTTTTAAATAACAATACAGTAACACAATGAATCATCGATCACAGTGAAACAGAATAGGTCAACAGAGACATTCATGAGGGGCCGAAGTAAAGAAAGAGAGGATGAATGAACACGTTCACTATGCAAGTAATAATGGTTTGTAGAGTGATTATCTGGAATCGGAGACTCAGCAGGAACAGGAGCGACAGTTAATGCAGAGTAAATGAAAGCAACTGTAATGCAGTAACGAAGATTATATTTTTGGAAATTACAACAGGGCTCAGGCAGCATCCGAGGAGCAGGAGAGTCTACGTTTCGGGTATAAGCTTTTTATCAGGAAGGCACAATTGCTGCATTCAAGATTTTGCGAGAAACATCGACTCTCCTCCTCAGAAGCTTCCTGACTAGCTGTGCTTTTCCAACACCACACACTTCAACTCTGATCTCCAGCATGTGCAGTCCTCATTTTCTCCTTGTAATATAGTGATAATTAAATTATAGAAATAACTGGTAGTCGATTATACTTAGCAGACACACCATCGATAGTCGAATAGGATAATAATAATATTGAATAAAGTGAAGTGCAACTCTGATTTGTGAAGTTAATAACCATGGATCATAATATGTAGATCGACAACAGCCATGTGAGCATACACTCTTACGCATTGATGGAAAATTCTAGTCTATTCGTCTGAGATACCATTCCCATGCTGGAACATGACATCGGTAAAGACACAGGAGGTAAGATAACATCCATGGAGCAAGAGATTCGATATTTCAGACAGCAGCCTTCTTCAGAAATGAAGAAGCGCCTGTCCAAAGCTTAGACTCTTACTCCTTGGATGCTGCCTGACCTGCTGTGCCTGTTCTGCGGCCACACGTTTTCGCCCATGCAGTCCTCACTATCTCCTCATTGATAGAATATTCTCGTCCAGTGTTTTCAGATTTTGATCTTTTCTTCCCGCTCTCTGTAGCTGCTTAGGCCTGTTAGTTCTTTATGTGATGTTCCTGCTCATACTATGAGATAACACATTGAACGGAGCCCACTTATCATTAAACGATGGAAACCCTCCTCCAGCATAATAAGAAGCCATGGAAGCTGATATTAATTGAAGTCACGGAACAGCCAGGTTCAGGTAAACATCTGCTCACATCATCTTTCATCTCGCAATAAAAGGAAACATTTACTTTGTCTGACTGAAGCGTATGTGGATTGCGGCGGGATGGACTATAATTTTTCTCAGTTCCTTAAATCGTTCATTAGTGTATATGAGAGTTGCGCCAGAAGTTACAAAGCTGCATATGTTCCTTTCTGCTTGTAGAAGAAGATAAAGATAACATAAGAGATCAGCTGCATAAAATGACCAGTGAGGTAATTCCTAGAAATAAGAAATCTGGGTAACACTATTTTTTGTCCACTGACTTCTTTTTGTAATGCTGCACCTAGTTTTTAGTTCCCCGGCATCTCCTTCTTTCATAACTTTGATACATGATTCAGAGCATTGAGAGTGCTACGCGGGAATTGGGGCAAGCAATGCTGTCCCCATGTTCCTTTTTCGGGGGTATAGGAGTAGGCCATTACGCCTCTCGAAACCATTATACATGAACTGGAGGGGAACTTAGAAAGGATATACTTACATGAGAAGCTGTTTATTTCGGGAGGAAGTGCTTATGCTATGGAAGTTTAACTGGTTATCCATGGGATGACAGGTGATTTCATTGAATCAGTAAATATTTGAGGAGAGTGGACACTCTACGCGTGTTTGGATAGTCCAGACATGTTATCATTAGGATGTGCACCTTTGCTTGGAAAGCATATTTAATTTAATTGTGGCAGACAACAACATCTGTCTGATTTGCTCCTATCACTGAACCTGACCTAGCCTGAATCTTATATCATTGCGCAAATAACAAACCTGACTACTTTTAAAATCTGTTGTTGTCAGCCGAGGAGTTCGAATAGAAAATGCAACTTTGATACTTCAAACTTCGATTAGAAAAGGGAGAAGTGGAAACTCACAATGCAAGAATTCATTGAAGTGCGAGTTTTCTTTCTTGCAAATTTGTGGTACCTGGATCATTATATTATATTGAGGCTGATTTAGTTTGATTACAAACGCCAGGTAAATTCGGATAATGGGGTGTTAACAGAAAAGTTCAGCCCGGACCACAATTTGACAAGCCACGACCTTATTGACAGGTGCAGCAGTATCAATCGGACAAAGGAACCAATGGTGGTTCTTAGTCTCATGTTGTGATGTTCCATTCAGCCCTACGAACCTGCTACACAGGAGCAGATCGAGTCCACTTACACGTTTAGGTGTCGATTGGGAAATATTCTTGAAATGTCCAGGCTGGGTTCGGACGAAGAACCCTCCCCCTTATCCCTTTTCCAGAGGCTTCCCCTCTCTCCAGCTTCTGCCACAGATGTCGATCATGCTCAGATTCACTGTGATTAAACCTCCTATCCATCACCCAGGGTTAGCTCAATCAAATCCACTGTTCCCTCTGAATGCAACATCGCACAACTCGATTGCTGGGAACAGGTCCAGTTACTTTCCAATAACAAAGCACAAGAACATGCGAAATATGAACAGAAGGGGTCTATTCAGCCACCAACCCTGCCCAGACATTCAATAAGATCATAGTTGATCGGCCCGAAGGCTCATACCAACTTTCCTGTCAACGGCTTTTACCCCAGAGCTCGGCAATGTGTCAAACATTTTTTCCTTTGTTTGTAAACACTTTCAGTGATCTAGTCTTCACAACTTTCTTGATTAGCGAATTCCAGAATTGCACTTCCTTCTGAGGGAAGGAATTTCTTTGCATCTCAGTTTCTAATTGACATCCCTTATTCTGTGTCAAAAAGTGAGGTCTTTGAAAAGTGCAGTACCTCAGGCAGCATCCAAGGAACTGAAGAGTCGACAGGTCGAGTATAAGATCTATTGCGCGGAAGATACCAGTTTATAGAAGAAACTGGGACCATAGGGCATAGTCTGAGCTGAAAGGGAAGCTCTTTTAGAACAAAGATAATGAGAAACGTCTTCAGCCAAACAGTGGCGAATCTATGGTCTTCATTGCCACAGCAGGCTGTAGAGGCCAAGTCATTAAGTAGGAGGACATAGGTATTTCTTGATCGTAAAGTGAATCAAGATTTATAGGGCGAAAGCGGAAGAACGTCTTGGAGAAACTTATCCGCGATGATTGAATGGTGAATCAAACTTGTTGAGCTGAAAGACCTAATTTCTGCTTTTATGAGTTGTGCTCGTATGGTCAATAAATTATTGTCATCAGTTTGAGGTACACAAGGTTCTTATCCTAGCAGGTTCATTGATATTTGTCACTGAACCTGTGATGGTAATGATAGACTGATGGATTCTTCGATCTAAAAAGGAAAAGTGTGATTTAAAACAATTATTCTCCTCCTGATGCTGCTCTGTTCTACAGCATCACGTGGATACGTCGTTGGAGGTGCAATATCTGCAATGCAGTTCTGCTGCCTGAACCCAATTTACACGGAGTTCTATACACCTTTCAAACTTTATTCAGTGAGCTTCTCTGGTTTTTCATGGTAATACGTCAACTTTTATGTTCCCATTCTTCTGAGAGCCACTCCCTAGTGTCAAACCTCCAATTTGTCACATTCATCAAAAAAAGTTTAATATTTTTATCTGGAGACTTTCCTTTGAGTAGTGCCAACTTCTGTGTTTAACGTGAATGCGTTTCCCTCCGTTTCTGCCCGTGGCCATGATTAAGAGCACCGTCCTGTCAGTGATGCCAGCCTTGTATCGTTCCATAAGCAAAGAATTTGTGCAATTTGCATAATCGTTCTCTTACCAATTTACCGCGCTCATGTTTGACGCGTCGTTTGAGCAGTTTTTTCACAAGTCATTGGAACTTGTTCAAGAGCAGAAATTGCTGGAGATACTAAGCAGGTCGGGCAATACTTGTTAACTGAAAGCAGAGTAAAACATTTGCGTCCAATAATCCTGATTCAAAAATCTCTGATTCATCAACAATTTTTGTTGTTTTTTTCAGATTTCGTCAGAACTGAAAGGACTGGAAAATTGGCTCTTTAATCCCTTGACGGAGGTGAAGGCAGAGTGGTGGGATCAAGAGTTCATTTAGTTTTAACGCAAACGACACACAGGTCTTTAATTGTGGTGAAAGATAACCTGCTGTAAATGGGTATAAATTTAGGTTTAAATGGAGGAAATGGGCTCTTTCCATTGACTTCAAGATAGGCTTGACGCAAACAAGACATACTGAGACCAGGAGTGAAATGCATGAAAATTGGACAACACTCACAATGGGATCAGGCTGTGAATTGATTGGTGGATCAGACTCGATGGGCTGACCGACCTAATTTCTCCTACTATGTGTTATGCTCTTATGGTCTTCAACGTACTGTCATCTGTTTAAGGTACACACGGTGCTGACCTTAGCAGGTTCATCGACATTAGTCACTGAACCAGTGATGGCAATGATAGACTGAGGGAGTGAATAAGTTCAACAGATTGTAATGCACAAAAGTGGGAAGTGAGGTGTTTATGGATCTTGGATTGTTATTGATTGTAATATTGCAGCCACCCAGGACCGAAATGTTGGATTGAGTGCAAGGAAATTTATTGAAATGGAAAGGAGTGAGAAGTCAGGGCAATTCGTCTAGTC
Organism: Hemiscyllium ocellatum; assembly: GCF_020745735.1. NCBI lineage: Eukaryota > Metazoa > Chordata > Chondrichthyes > Orectolobiformes > Hemiscylliidae > Hemiscyllium > Hemiscyllium ocellatum. The sequence continues at coordinate 251,878 of NW_026867540.1, forward strand.
AGTGTAGAAGTTTTCCTCAAAGCAGTCTCTGTTTGTACTCACCAGTGTAAAGGAGAATACGTTGTAAGCAGCAATGAGTGCAGACTGGATTGAAAGAGTGCAAATGAACTGATGCTGCACCTTTAACAGTGAGGGTGCAAGAGGTGAATGCAGCTTCTGCAGTTGCATGGGAAGGTGACATAGCGCACGGGGAAGGGTTGGGGATTATAGAGGGTCTCATGGAGGGAACAAACTCTGTTAAATGCTGATTGTGGAGCGGAGAGCAAGGTGCCTTTGAAGGTGTTTCCCTGCTGGAGCTTGTGGAAGAGGTGGAGGATGATGCTTTGAGTGTGGATTCTAATGCAGTGGAAATGGATCTCTATCATTCTGCTGGAGAGGAAGGGAACGGCGAGGCAGTAGCGTTGGAGACGATTCACTCTCGAATAAAGTCCCTGTTCACAGAATTTGGTGAATTTATCATTTGCAGGGAAAGGACATGTCAGAGACTTTCCACTGGAATGTGACATCATCAAACATACTCTCAGTTGATCATGTATTCAACCACATGCAGAAGTTCCCCTGAACGACTGCAAAAAAGTCAGGAATAGAAATTCAGGATTTCTATCTTGCTTCTGGCCGGAAATGGGACTACCGCCCTCCTAACCCCTCAACTCAGCACCGCCCTCCTAACCCCTCAACTCAGCACCGCCCTCCTAATCTGCAATCCTCTTCCTGACCTCTCCGCCCCCACCCCACTCCGGCCTATCACCCTCACCTTGACCTCCTTCCACCTATCCCACCTCCATCGCCCCTCCCCCTAGTCCCTCCTCCCTACCTTTTATCTTAGCCTGCTTGGCTCTCTCTCTCTTATTCCTGATGAAGGGCTTATGCTCGAAACGTCGAATTCTCTATTCCTGAGATGCTGCCTGGCCTGCTGTGCTTTGACCAGCAACACATTTGCAGCTGTGATCTCCAGCATCTGCAGACCTCATTTTGTACTGTAAAAATAAAACCCAGAGGAAGTTCAACGGACGTATCGGAGCAGGCAATTATGCACATGTTTGTTAACACGCAGCAATGATTGATTTTTGTGAAACAAATAAGCACTGAAGATGAATATGAACCATCAATGATCCAAAATTTTGTGAAGTAGAGATTTCCATCAAAAATTAAAGCATTGAAATTGGTGAATATTGGTGCAGGCCAGTTTTGGGCTGTTTAGTTTACAGATTAGAAACTGATGGAAGGCATTTCGTATGTGTTTCCTGAATTTGCACCAGAAACTCCTGCCTTTGCTGCACTCCCATTATCGTTGCTAGTCTCCCCTTCCAATTGACTCTCTCCAGCTCCTTTTTCGTAATGTTTACTCAATGCTAATGCCATTACCTCTGATTACAGGTTCTTCCTATCAAATTTCAGACTACATTCTCTCATATAATAGTCACTACCGACTTCAACTAACGATGTTTATTCAAATCTGTCTTCCGTTACTTCCATCAAGCTGAGGTATGCGATGACACTTCGTCAGTGGGCGCAGTGTGGGTCAACATCTCGATTCATGCTGTTTTGGTCTCCTCCACACACCTCATTTTAGAAAGTTTAGACTAGACGAGACTAGACTTACAGTGTGGAAACAGGCCCTTCGGCCCAACAAGTCCACACCGACCCGCCGAAGCGAAACCCACCCATACCCCTACATTACCCCTTACCTAACACTACGGGCAATTTAGCATGGCCAATTCACCTGACCCGCACATCTTTGGACTGTGGGAGGAAACCGGAGCACCCGGAGGAAACCCACGCGGACACGGGGAGAACGTGCAAACTCCACACAGTCAGTCGCCTGAGTCGGGAAATGAACCCGGGTCTTCAGGCGCTGTGAGGCAGCAGTGCTAACCACTGTGCCACCGTGCCGCCCTTAAAGAAGGGTGGATTGGGAGGGAGGTTGAAGTGCTGAGCCACGGTGTGGTTGGCTTGGTTGGTCCGGGTGCCCCAGAGGTGGAATTTCCCGCAAGACGTGATCAATGATGCTCTCCTCCGCATCCCCTCCACTTTTCGCTTCTTGTAGTAAATCTTCGAGGAGAAAGTTAGGACTGCAGATGCTAGAGATCAGTGCTGAAAATGTGTTGCTGGAAAGACGCAGCAGGTCAAGCAGCATCCAAGGAACAGGAGAATGGACGTTTCGTGCATGAGCCCTTCTTCAAGAATGACGAGAGTGTGACAAGCTGATGACCCGAGAAAACGGGTTTTGGCTCACAGACAATTCGTTCTGTTGACACAAACTATAATTATTGTTTTTTCACAAAAAATCACTACTTGTTTGATAGTATCCGGTTATTGAATAATGCTCCACACACTGCAATCAAAAAGAACACTAAAACACAAGGAGGAGGGACTGGGGGTGGCTTTGGGAATGCGATAGGTGGAAAGAGGTTAAGGTGAGGGTGATAGGCAGGGGGTGGGGGCGGAGAGGTCAGGAAGAAGATTGAAGGTTAGGAAGGTGGTGCTGAGTTCGAGGGTCGGGCCGGAGACAAGGTGCGGGGAGGGGAAATGAGGAAACTGGAGAAATCTGAGTCCATACCTTGTGGTTGGAGGTTTCAGAGGCGAAAGATGAGGGGCTCTTCCTCCAGCCGTTGTGTTGTTATGGTCTGGCGATGGAGGAGTCCAAGGATCTGCATGTCCTTGGTGGATTGGGAGGGAGGTTGAAGTGCTGAGCCACGGTGTGGTTGGCTTGGTTGGTCCGGGTGCCCCAGAGGTGGAATTTCCCGCAAGACGTGATCAATGATGCTCTCCTCCGCATCCCCTCCACTTTTCGCTTCTCTGCCCTTGAGCCCCGCCCCTCCAATCGCTACCAGGACAGAATCCCACCTCCACCCCGTCAACCTCCATATACGTCACATCATCCGTCGTCATTTCCCCCAGCTCCAAACGGACCCCACTACCAGGGATATATTTCCCTCCACTCCCCTATCAGCGTTCCGAAAAGACCACTCCCTCCGTGACTCCCTTGTCAGGACCATACACCCCACAAAACCAACCTCCACTCCCGGCACGTTCCCCTGCAACCGCAAGAAAGGCAATACTTGCTCCCAAACCGCCCACTTATTTCCCTCCAAGTGTCCAAGGGTTCCTTCCTTATCCGCCACAAATTCACCTGCACCTGCACACACATCATTGACTGCATTCGCTGAACCGGATGTGGCCTCCTCTGTATTGGGGAGACAGACAACCGACTTGCGGAACGTTTCAGAGAACACCTCTGGGACACCTGGATGAGCCAACCCAACCACTCCGTGACTCAACACTTCAACTCCCCCTCCCACTGCACCAAGGTCGTGCAGGTCCTTGGACTCCTCCATCGCCAGGCCATAGCAACACGACGGCTGGAGGAAGAGCGCCTCATCTTCCTAATTTCCCCTTCCCCCACCTTGTCTCAGTCCCAACCCTCGAACTCAGCACCACGTTCCTAACCTGCAATCTTCTTCTTGACCTCTCCGCCCTCAGACCCACTCCGGCCTATCACCCTCACCTTAACTCCTTCCACCTATCGCATTCCTATTGCCCCTCCTCAAGTCCCTCCTCCCTATTTTTTATGTTATCCTGCATGGCACACTCTCCTCATTCCTGAAGAAGTGTTCATGCCCGAAACATCGATTCTCCTGCTCCTTGGATGCTGCCTGACCTGCTTCGCCTTTCCAGCAACACATTTTCAGATTCTTGTAGTAAACCTGACTGAAAACACTTGCTTCACTTGGACTGAATTCCCAATTAAATGCAGATTTCAAAATGTATACTTAGCGTTTGTCTCGTTCTGCTAAAATGACGAGCAGACAGACCAAGTGGCGAATGAATTCACTTTCTTCTGTGGATTTTCCCATTGATACTTCGCTCGCTGCTCACATCGTCACTTCCTGTAGGCAACGGAATTCATGTGGCTGATTTCTTCTCAGCATTACTATTAGTTTTTCATGTTGAGCTTGTGCATGAGTATGGAATAAAATTAATATTATGAAATTTTAGACTGAGTGTTGCTTACCTGCGCATTTTAATATTGTTTTCAAGTTACAGTGCGAGGTTTTGATATTTGTTCGTACATTTGGTATCAGGTGGAAGGAAAGAGGTTGAGGCGTGACTTTGGTGCAGTTTTTAAAATAATGCGGGATAACAATAAGGAGATTAACCAAGGTGTTTTCCTCAGGCGAGGGGATGTCAAAACTAGAGAGCATAATTTCGTGTAAGAGGAGAAAGATGTCAAAGCGACACAGGAAACATTTTTTTGTCACAAAGGGTGTTTGGAATGAGTTGCAATAAGAAGTGGCAGATGCAGTTCCAATCAGAACATTGAGAAACAAATTGCACAAATGGATGAAGAGGCAATGATTTGGAGATGCCGGTGTTGGACTGGGGTGTGCAAAGTTAAAAATCACACAACAGGTTTAATTGGAAGCACACTAGCTGAAATTATACATTGAATAATTAATTGTCCGTTAGACTTTCATCTGTTAGAATACCGTGATAGTTTCACTTCTTTCATGTGTAAATAAGACAACCATTTTTTTAAAAAGTTGCATGAATTGGTGGAAGTTGATGCTCAAAAAGTGCACGAATTCATGTAAAACTCCGTTATCTCACTTTTTAGATTAGATTCAATCTAAGCATCAGGATATAGACAGAGAATACAGGGGTCCAATCCCTTCAATATATTGTCTAGCTATTAACTGCTAAATCAAGAATGCAACTTAAAAAAAAGTTTTGTGATTTACATTTGAAAGAAGTGAAACTGTCGTGGCAATATAACACATGAAAGGCTTAACAGACAATCAGTTTTTCAATGTTTAATTTCAATTATATCATACTGTAAATATTTGCTATAAATTCTGTGTGTTATGATTGAGGCCTCCACTATCATCTGATGAACTACTGTGCTTCCAATTAAACCTGTTGGACTATAACCTGGTGTTGTGTGATTTGTAACCACGAATAGGAAAAGTTTAGAGGGACATGGGACAAATACAAGCAAATGCAAGTTGTTTTATTGAGAAAACCAGTTCCGCACAGACAATATGGACTTCAGGGCTTGTGTCTGTGCTGTATGACTGTCTGACTGTATCATACTATAAAACGAGAAAAAAGAAGAAACATAAACTTAAATTGGCAAGAAATATAAAAGCAAGCAACACGAAAGAGCGATTCTGTGCCTTTATAAATACCGAGATGAGTACGTGACCTTTGGACAAAAGCTCGTCAGGAAAGTATATGTGGAATACATGGATGGTGCGATTTGGGAATGAGTTTCAAAGAACAGGAAGATAATTGACACTAGTATTTCACATCATCCCTTACATAAGTATAAATTGTAAACATTCAGTGACAAAATCAAGATGGTAATATAAGGCAAATTTAAGAACTATCTCTAACAAAAGAAACAAGGTTTGTTAACAAAAATATAATACGATGGATACCCAGATCTGCAGCAATTGATACATTGTATTAAAATAAGTGGTTGCACAGTGTCTGGCGGAACTGTGTTTCATAATCCATAAATCCATGCAGTGCAGGAATGTTCCCGTGAAACTGGAGCGCTCCTGTCTGACTCAGTAATCTCCTGTTTGGCATATGGTCAGAGGCCTTATGGAAGTCCAATTCGATAACACCCATTGGTTCTATTTGGTCTAATCTGCTCGCTACTTCATCAAAGAATTCGAGCAGATATGTCATGCATGACACACTACTCATTAAACCATGCTAACTCTGCCCTACTTCGCCAAAATTTCCAAGTATTCACAAACCTGATCCTCCATGATGGATTCCGGAATGTTACCCACGACAGAGGTTCACCTGATTGTCCTGTAAGTTTCCATCTTCTGCCTTAGTCCATTTTTAAATTAGGGTTCACGTTAGTGACTTTCCAGTCTTCTGGTGCAGTCCTGATTCGAATACTTCCTTAAAGATTACTGCTAATGCATGTACTAACGCTTCAGCAAGAGGTATCCCTCTTTCTGTTTGTATTCTCAACAGCAGAGCTGACCCCTGATAAGGAGGGCGAAATGATCCCAAACTCAATAGATCGGTGTTGTCATATTTTTAAGGTAAAGGCAGGGCACGCTGCATTGATATGAGAAGAAATATCTGCACTCAGAGATTGGTGAAACAGGAAAATTCTCTACTGCATGGGTTTTGTAAGCGAAGATCCTGAATATACATAAATACTTCTAGACACTAAAGGAAAGGGGAGAATTCAGGAGTATGAACAAAGAACAAAGAATATCGCAGCGCATTACAGTCAATCAGGGCTCGAGGTTATGGTGACCTGAGGAACCAATCTGGAACCTACCTAGCCAACACGTTTCCATTTTCATCCAAATATTTATCCAATAATCATTTAAAGGCCCTTAAAGTTGTGGAGGTTACAACTGTTGCAGGTCGTTCTTTCCACGCCCGACTAGTCTATGATCAAAGAAACCACCGCTGATATCTGTGCTGTATCTATCATCCCTCAATTTATGATCCCTCATACTAATCATCACTATCCGAGGAAAAAAGGCTTTCACTGTCCAGACTCTCAAACCCTCTGATGACGTATATGACATTTTTTCCACCACCTTCACCACCTTGCCTACATCTTCAACCAGGACTTTCGACCACCCTCTGACGACCCCTTCTCCCGCCTCCAACAGACCCCATCCACCTGGACACCCCGTGCTGGCCTCTTACACACCCGCAATCTCTTCATATCCAACTGTCGCCGCGCCATTGACCGCCTCAAAATGCCCAATCCTCTCACCCACACCAAGCTCTCACTCTCACAACGCGCAGCCCTCCACTCCCACCGCTCCAACCCCAACCTCACCATCAAACCGGCAGAAAAGGGAGGCACAGTGGTAGTTTGGCGCACCAATATTTGCACCGCTGAAGTTCGACGCCAGCTCGCGGACACCTCCTCCTCCTGCCCCCTGGACAATGACCCCACCTCCCACTACTAAAGCATCATCTCCTAGACTATTCATAACCTCATCACCTGAGGAGATCTCCCATCCACCGCCTCTAAACTCATAGTCTCACAAACCCGCAACAAACCCGTTTCTAACTCCTGCCCAAAATCCACAAACCCGACTGCCCCGGCCGACACATTGTCTCAGCTTGCTCCTGAACCAACTGAACTCATATCTACATATGTTGACACTGTCCTGTCCCCTTCAGTCCAAAACCTCCCCACCTAAGTTCGGGACACCACCCATGGCCTCCACTTCCTCGATGAGTTTCGTTTCTCTGGCCCCCAACGTCTTATCTTCACGATGGACATCCAGTCCCTATACACTTCCCTCCGCCATCACGAAGGCCTCCAAGCTGTCTACTTCTTTCTCTCCAATCGACCAAACCAGTACCATTCCACTGACATCCTCCTTCGAATGACTGAACTGATCCTCACTCTTAACAAGATCTCCTTCCAATCCTCCCACTTCCTCCAAACCAAAGGAGTAGCCAAGGGAACCCGCATGGTCCCCAGATATGCCTGCCACGTCATCGGATATGTGGAACAGTCCATCTTCCACAGCTACACTAGCATCATTCCCCGACCTTTTCCTCCGCTATCGATGATTGTACTGGAGCTGCCTTGTGCTCCCACGAGGAGGTTAAACATCAATCCACTTTACTAACACCTTCCACCCCGACCTGAACCATCTCAGACTCCCCCATCCCCTTCCTCGACCTCTCCATTTTCATCTCTGGCGACCGACTCAACACAGACATTTACTACAAACCGACCGATTCTCACAGCTACGTAGATTACACCACCTCCCACCCTGTCCCGTTCAAAACTGCCTTACCAAATTCCCAATTCCTTCGTCTCCACCGCATCTGCTCCCAGGAGGACCCATTCCAATACCGAAAAACCCAAATGTCCTCCTTCTTCAAAGACCACAATTTCCCCTCCGACATAATCAACGATGCTCTCCACAGCATCTCCTCCACTTCCCGCACCTCCACGCTTGAACCCCGCCCTTCCAATCGCCACGAGGACAGAACCCCAGTGGTCCTCACATTCCACCCCAACAACCTCCACATGCATCGTATCATCTTCTGTCATTTCTGCCACCTCCAAACAGACTTCACCACCAGGGATCTGTTTCCCTCCCCACCCCATTCAGCGTTCCGGAGAGATCACTCCCTCTGCGACTCCCTCGTCAGGTCCACACCCGACAAAAACCCAACCTCCACTCTCGGCACCTTTCCCTGCAACCGCAAGAAGTGAAAAACACGCGCCCACACCTCCTCCTTCACCTACCTCCAAGGCTGGAATGGATCCTTCCATATCAGTTGCAAATTCGCCTGCACCTCCACATTCATCATTTACTGTATATGCTGCACCCGATGTGGTCTCCTCTTCATTGTGGAGACAGGCCGCCTACTTACGGAACATTTCAGGGAACACCTCTAGGATACCTGCACCAAACAACTCAACCGCCCCGTGGCAGAACATTTTGACTGCCCGCCCCCACTCCACCAAGGACATGCAGGTCCTTGGCCTCCTCCATCGCTAGACCATACAAGACGACGGCTGGAGGAAGAGCGCCCCATCTTCCACCTTGAAACCTTCCAACCACAAGGGATGAACTCAGATTTCTCCAGTTTCCCCATTTTACCCACCTTTTCTCCAGACCAACCCTCGAACTCACCACACCTTCCTAAACTGCAATCTTCTTCCTGACCTCTCCGCCCCCACCCCTACTTCAGCCTATCACCCTCACCTCAACCTCGTTCTGCCTATCGCATTTCCAACGCCCCTCCCCAAGTCCCTCCTCCCTACCTTTTATCTTATCCTGCTTGGCAACTTTCCTCATTCCTGAAGAAGGCGTCATGCCTGAAACGTCATTTCCCCTGCTCCTTGGATGCAGCCAGACCTGCTGCGCTTTTCTAGCAACACAATTTCAGCTCTGATCTCCAGCTTCTGCAGTCCTCACTTTCTCCTGGTGCTTAGCAACCATGCCAGGTGTTTAATTTAGTGGCAGATGAGTACTTTGGACAGAGTGACCGTAATTCAGTTGTGCTTAATTTAGCGATTGAAAGTATAGGTCCATGCCACAATGCAACTGTTATCCTTGGGGAAAGGACAATTAAAGTGCAATTATGCACGACTTAGGATGCATCGAATTGGGACAAAAAATGCAGGGGATGGGGACAATCTAAATGTGGAGCTGGTTTAAGGAACAGGTATTGCGTGTCTTTGACATGTGTGACCCTGTTAGGCAGGGAAGAAATGTTAAGGTAATGTCACGTAATTGGAGCTCTTGTTAAGCTGAGGAAGGAGGTTTACGTGGCAATGAGATGAGATGACTCAGATAAGGCGATAGAGAGTTACAGATTAGCCAGGAAGCATTTAAAATGAGAATTAAGAAGAGCAAAGTGAGGACATGAGCAGTCTTAAGCAGCATAAATAAAGGAGAACTGTAATACATTCTAAAGGAATTCGAGAGAAAAACTGATGACTCCTGTCGGAATAGGGCCAGTGAAAGACAGAATTGGGAAGTTATGCATGTACCCTTTGGACATCGGGGAGGTGCTGAACGAATATTTTGTTATCGGTTTTCACTCAGGAAAAGGAGAATGTTGAGGAGGAGAAGAATGAGATACCAGACATTAGACAGGAAAGGATTGAGTTTATTAAGAAAGAGTTGTTATCAATTCTAGAAGCAATGAATTTAGACAGGTCTCCTGGAGTGGCTGGGATTTATCCGCAGATTCCTTGGGGAGTGAGGGAGGAGATGGCGGAGCATTTTGGCTTTGATCTTTAAATCTCATTTTGTACAGTTGCAGTATCATAGTAATGGAGGATGGCCAATGATGTGTTCTTGCTCCAATAGGGCAGGAATGTTTTCCCAGCTAATTATAGACCGTTGAGCATTATGTCTGTTGCCAGAAACGTTTTAGAAAGGGTTATAAGACAAACGATTTCTAATCATCCATCTAACAACAATTTGATATCAGATGGTCAACATGATTTCGACAAGGGCTGATCATGTATCACAAACCTAATTGAGTTTTTTGAAAGGGTGACCAAGCATGTGGATGACGGGAGGGCAGTTGACATGTTGTACGTCAACGTCAGTAAAGCCTTTGATAAGGTTCCACATGGTAGGCTGTTGGGGAAAATTGCAGAGGATTGGTATTGACTATGTTTTAACAGTTTGCATTAGAAACTGGCTTTCTGAAAGAAGGGAGCGAGTGGTGGTTGATGGAAAATAGTCAGCATGGGGTCTCGTTACTAGTGGTGTGCCAGAAGGACCTGATTTGGGACCATTGCTATTTGTCGTTTTTAATAAATGATTTAGACGCAGGCAAAAGTGGATGGATAAGTTTGTCTATGACAATAAAGTCGTTGGAGTAGTGGACAGTGTGGAAAATTGTTGCAAGTTTCAGGAGGACTTGGATAAACTGCTGAATTTGCTGAGAGGTGGCAAGTGGTGTTTCATGCAGCTAAACGGGAGGTGATACACATTGGGAAGAGTAACAGGAAAGCAAAATACTGTATGAATGGAAAGTCTCTTGATAATATTGAGTGAAGAGGGATTGGGAGTCCATTTGCATAGCTCCCTATAAGTTTCCACGAGCGGTGATAGTGCTTTTAAGAAGACATAGGGTGTTTTAGGATTGATTCGTGGAGGAATTGAGTTCTGGAGCCGTAATGTCATGCTGTAATTATCCAAAACGCAAGTGCGGCTTCACTTGGAACAGTGTGCACAGTTCCAGACGCCTCATTCCAAGAAGAATCTGGAAGCATTGGAAAAATTGCAGAGGAGATGTACCAGGATGTTGCTTGGTCTGGAGGGGAGGTTTTATGAGGAAAGGCTGAGAGATTTGATTCTGCTCTCATTGGGAATAATAAGGCTAATAGGGGATTTGATAGATGCATACAAGAACTTCAGAGGATTATATAGGGTTGACAGTGAAAATCTTTTTCCTGGGATGATTAAATCATCTGGTATGAGGGGGAGTAAGTCCAAATTGAGGTGAGATAGATTTAAGACATCAGTGGCAAGTTCTTTACTCAGACAATGGTATGGGCGTAGAATGCCTTGCCTGCAAATATAGTTAACTCAGCCACATTAGGGAAATTTAAACAAATATTGGAATACACATGGATGACGATAGGATAATGTAGGTGGATGAGCTTAGATAAGTTCATAGGCCAGACAGCATCGAGTGCTGAAGGGCCTGCTTTGCGCTGTATTTTCCTCTGTTCTCGAATAAGCGATGACATTTTCTTGGGGAAGATAATAATGGCCTACACCAACGTTTCTATTAAACGTAAGAAGACAATGTGTCGAAAGATTTAAAAATATTATTCTATCTAAGTTTCAAAACAGCTGTTGACTTACATTGATATGCAAGCAATCCATTAGATTTTACATAGAAACCCATTCTTATTTTTTTAGCTTCATTCATATTGTGAAGAAAAATATATTTTAGTAAAAATCTTGCCAGAGGAGGGGTCAATGCCACAAAGCTGAAGACTGATGGTGCATTATAATCAAGGTGTAATCACAAACAAATGAGATTAATACGGAGGATTGTGAACTGAAATCAAATTCTGAATCATTTCTGACAAATTATCGAAAACCTTAAATTGCCACAAAGCGAAAGCTTCATATTTTGCGCAGTATAATCGGTTTTATAAAGGCACAAAGTTTGAATATCAGGGAAGTGCTAGTACAATCAGAGATATGAAAACTTCGTTTAGTCATATTCTCCGCAATACTTCCATTTTTATTTGACAGAATTAAAATGTGTTAACAAGCGTACAGAGACAGCATGTTCCTGTTAGGGTGAAGGACAAGACTAATAGGCGTAGGCAATGATGCATGAATAGAAAAATTAAGGTTTTGATCAAGAAAGAGAAGGAAATATATGTCAGGTTTCGATAGCGGAGATCGTGTGACTCTCCAGGAGATTATAAAGACAGTAGAAGTATACTTAAGAGGGAAATCAGGAGGGCAAAGTGGAACATGAAATATAGAGCATAGAAGTGTACAGCGCAGAACAGGCCTTTCGGCCATCAATGTTGCACAGACCTGTAAACTAATCTGAGCCCATCACCAACACTACCCCAACATCATCCATATGCTTATCCAAGAACTGTTTAAATACCCCTAATGTTTTTGAGTTAACTGCATTGGCAGGCAAGTCATTCGACGCCCTTACCACTCTCTGATGAAGGAACCTGCCTCTGACATCTGTCTTAAATCTATTATCACTCACTGTGCAGCTGTGCCCCGTCGTAAAATCATCCTTGGAAGAAGTCTCTCACTGTAAACTCTATCTAATTCCCTGATCATCCTTACCACTCCATTGAATCCCCTCTTAGCCTTCTATTCTCCAATGAGAACAGACGCAAGTCTATCAGTCTTTCCTCAGAAGACCTATGGTCCATAACAGGCAACATCCTGGTATATCCCCTCGCTACCTTTTCATTGCTTCCACATCCTTCCAGTATTGGGACGACCAGAACTGCGCACAATATTCCAAGTGAATGCACATGAGCGTTTTGTGCAGTTGTAGCATGACGTCACAGTTCCAATACTCAAGCCCTCTACCTATAACACCTAACACACGATATGCCTTTTTAACAGCATTATCAACATGAGTAGCAACTTCCAGGGATCTATTTACATCGACACCAAGATCCCTCTGCCCACTACCAAGAATATTTCCATTGACTCACTGTCTTGCCTTCCTGTTAATCTTAAGAAACTGAATCACCTCACATTTACCTGCGTTGAAATTTGTTTGCAACATTTCCGCCCAATTCTGCAGATCATCCAAGTCCTTCTGCAACTTTCAACTGGCTTTCATTCTGTCCACCAATTCACCGACTTTACTGCCATCTGAAATCTTGCTCATCCATCCACCTATGACTGTATCCAAGTTGTTTATACAAATGAGAAACAACATTGGTACCAAAACAGATTCTTGCGGCACGCCACTAGTAAGCAGACTCCAGGCTGAATATTTTCCATCAACCACCAGTCGTTGTCTTCTTACAGAAATGCAAATTGCCAAATCACCTTCAATTCCGTGCCTCCGCACTTTCTCCAATAGCCTACCATGTGGAACCTTATCAAAGGCTTTGCTGAAGTCCATATACACCACGTAAACTGCCCTCACCTCATCCACATGCTTTATCAGCTTCTCAAAACGCTTACTGAGGGTTGTGAGACATAACGTGTCCTTGACGAATCCAAGTTGATTATTTCCAATCAAATTGCCGTTTGCTCGATGACTATAAATATTTTCTATTATCATCTTTTCCAAATATTTTCTCTTAACATGTGTAAAGCTCACTGGTCTATAATTTACTGGGTAATCTCTACTGCCCCTCTTGAAGAAGCGCACAACATTTGCACTCCTCCAGTCCTCTGCACTAAACCGGTAGATAATGTCGACTCAAATATCAAGGCTAAATGACTCCGCCATTCCTTCTTTAGCTTCCCAGAAACTTTTCGGTAAAAAAAATCCCAACTGGACCAGAGGGCCAATCTACTTTCAGACCTTCTCGAATTTGAAACGTCTCCTGCTTATTAACCTCAATCATTTCAAGTCTAATAGACAATATCTCAGTTTACTCCTCGACAATATTCTAATTTTCCTTAGTGAATATACATGAGAAATATTCAGTTTACAACTCTCCGATCTCCACAGGGTCTACGTCCAAATTCCCACACCTGTCTTTGAGAGGCCCTATTCCGACCACAATCATCCTTTTATTCCTCACATAACCATAGAAAGCTTTAGGGTTCTCCTTTACTCTAGTAAAAAGTGAGGTCTGCAGATGCTGGAGATCAGAGCTGAAAATGTGTTGCTGGTTAAAACACAGCAGGTTAGGCAGCATCCAAGGAACAGTAAATTCGACGTTTCGGGCCAGAGCCCTTCATCAGGAATGAGGAGAGGGTGCCAGGCAGGCTAAGATAAAAGGTAGGGAGTAGGGACTCGGGGGAGGGGCGATGGAGATGTGATAGGTGGAAGGAGGTCAAGGTGAGGGTGATAGGCCGGAGTGGAGTGGGGGCGGAGAGGTCAGGAAGAGGATTGCAGGTTAGGAGGGCGGTGCTGAGTTCAAGGGAATCGACTGAGACAAGATGGGGGGAGGGGAAATGAGGAAACTGGAGAAATCTGAGTTCATCACTTGTGGCTGGAGGGTTCCCAGGCGGAAGATGAGGCGCTCTTCCTCCAACAGTCGTGTTGTTATGTTCTGGCGATGGAGGCGTACAAGAACCTGCATGTCTTCGGTGGAGTGGGAGGGAGGGTTAAAGTGTTGAGCCACGGGGTGGTTGGGTTGGTTGGTTCCGGCGTCCCAGAGGTGTTCCCTGAAGCATTTTGCAAGTAGGCGGCCTGTCTCCCCAGTATAGAGGAGGCCACATCGGGTGCAGCGGATGCAATAGATGATGTGTGTGGAGGTGCAGGTGAATTTGTGGCGGATATGGAAGGATCCCTTGGGGCCTTGGAGGGAAGTAAGGGAGGAGGTGTGGGCGCAAGTTTTGCATTTCCTGCGGTTGCAGGGGAAGGTGCCGGGAGTGGGGTTTGGGTTGGTGGGGGGTGTGGACCTGACTAGGGAGTCACGAAGGGAGTGGTCTTTGCGGAACGCTGATAGGGGAGGGGAGAGAAATATATCCCTGGTGGTGGGGTCCGTTTAGAGGTGGCGGAAATGACGGCTGATGATACGCTGTATATGGAGGTTCGTGGGGTGGTAGGTGAGAAACAGGGGGGTTCTGTCTTGGTGGCGGCTGGAGGGCCGGGGCTCAAGGGCGGAGGAGCGGGAAGTGTAGGAGATGCGGTGGAGGGCATTGTCTATCACATCTGGGGGATGTCCAGCTCCTTTACTCTACCTGCTCAAGATTGTTCATATCCCCTTCTTGCTCTTCTTAACTCTCTCTTTAAATCCTTCATAGTCGATCTGTAGCTCTCCATCGCCTCATTTGAACCATCTTGCCTCAACATCCCTCTTCCGCTTAACAAGAGATAAAATTTCTTAAGTAAACCACGGTTATCTTACCTTATCACTTTCTCCCTGCCTGACAGGGGCATACCGATCAAACACACACAATATCTGTTCCTTAAGTCAGCTCCACATTTCGATTGTTCCCACCCCCTGCGTTTGTCTGTCCCATTCTATGCTTCGTAATTCTTGCCAAAACGCCATATAATTGTTTTTCCCCATTTGTAAATCTTTCTCTGTGTCAGGTACCTCTCCCTTTCCATTGCTAAACTAAACGTAACCGAATCACGGTCACTCTCTCCGAAGTGCTCAACTATCACTAAAGCAAACGTACCACGTACCATATCCATTGTGGCCTCCCCTATTGTCGGCCCTTCGACATACTGTGTCAGGAAACCCCCTTGATCATATTCTATAAGAGCTAATCCAATCGATGCACTAGATTGAAAGCATTTCGAATCAATGGTGGCGAAGTTAAGTTCTCCCACAATGACCACCCTGTTCCTTTCCCTTCTGTCCAGAATCGATTTTCCAATCCTTTCCTCCACATGCCTGGAAATTTTCGGCGTAATGTAAAATGTTCCAAGCAGTGGGGTATCTGCTCTCTTGTTTCTCGCCTCAGCCCATATCATCTCAGAAGATATATTTGAGTAACAAAGCCACACATCACGCTCTTTTACCATATTACCTGATCTTAATGAAAGATCATAATCCTGGAACCTGCAACATGTATTCCTGACGCATCGAATTCCCAGGTGTGTACCTATACTTCCCTAATCTATTGCCTATACTCCTGGCATTAAAGTACACATATTTCAAACCAGCTTGCTGTCTGCCAGAAGACTACTGTTACCGTGAAACCTCTCAATGTCCTCCCTACTCTCATCCCTCCTGTGTAGTGGAACGACAACAACGGTTCCCATCCCCCTTCTGGGGTAATTTAAACCACTCGAATAGCACTCGCAAAATCCCACCCAGGATATTATTACCCCTCTTTTTCAAATGACGAGCTTCCTTGTTTAAACGGGCCCACGGTCCTCAGAATGAGCCCCAATTATCCAAGTGCCTGAACCCCTCGCTCCTGCACCACCCCTGCAGCCATATGTTCAGTTGATATCTCTCACTATCCTTCGCTTTGCTATCACGTGGGACGGGTATCTCCAGACGAACAAATGTGATTACTCTTGCTCTCAGCTTCCACCCTAGCCCCCATCCCTCTTTGTTCCTACATCGTTGGTACCTGTGTGGATTACGAATTGTGGCTGGTCACCCTAACCTTTTTGACACCAACGACACGATCCGAGAGATCACGGATTCTGGCATCTGGGAGGTAATACACCAGCTGTGAGCCTCTTTCCTTGCCAAAAAATCTTCTACCTGACCATCTAAATTTTGAGTCCCCAATGATTAATAATCTTGTTCTTTGCCTCCTTCACTCCTGTGCAACAGGGACAGATTCTGTGCCAGAGATCTGCACACCAGTGCATGAGATAATTTTGACAATTAGGATTGAAGCGAATCCAAAGGATTTTTTTTCAGATTATTAAGGATATAGAATAACGAGTTAGAGAATAGGGTCCCTTAAAGATCAGCAAGGCTGCCTATCTGTGCAACCAGAAGACATGTGAAGGGGAAACTCTAAACGCGTATTTTGCAGCAGCCTTTATTGTGAAGAAGGATATAGAAGTTATCGAAGATGGGAAACACAATTACGACCTCTTAAAGTATATCCGTATTAGAAAAGAAGGGGTGCTGTTCATCTTAACCTGCATAAAGGTGAGTAAATCCCCGAGACGTGAACAAGTGTCGCCTGGACATCTTTAGAAAGTTGGGAAAGTGATTGCTGGGTCTTTTCGGAGTTAATTGATTATTGATAACCACAGCTGAAGCGCTGAAAACCTGTTGATTGGTTAACATGGTGCAGCCATTTCAATGATAGTAAGGAAAATCCACGGAACGATAGATAAGTGAGCGTAATGCAGGTAGTGGGTAAATGTTTGGAGGGATTTCTGAGGGGCAGAAGGTACATGTGCTTGGAAAGACAGAAACTGAATAGAAAAAAATCATCATAACTTTGTGCGTGGAAAATCGTGTTTCATTATTTGAGTTTTTTGAAGAAGCAATGAAGAGGATGGTTGAGGGCAGAGCGGTGGGCATGACGTATATGGACGTCAGGATGGTGTTCAGTAAGGTTCCACGTGATAGACTTATTCGCAAGGGAGATCGCGAAAAAACAAGGGTAACTAGCTATTTGGATTCAATGTTGGTAAGAAGGTAGGAGACAGCGTGTGGTAGTCAAGGGATGTTATTCAGACTGGACTCCGATGACCAGTGATGTCCCATAAGGATTGGCGCTTGCGTATGCACATAGGTCATATTGTTACTCAGTTTGCAAATGACACCAACATTGGAGGTTTAGAGATGAAAGCTCCCTCAGAGTAGAACGATTTCTTTAACCAATGGGATAACGATGCAAGAGATGGCAGATGGACTGGTGGCTCACTGATTAGCACTGCTGCCTCACACCGGCAAGGAGCCGGGCGACTGACTGTGGGGAGTTTGCACATTCTCCACGTGCCTGGGTGGATTTTTTGGTGCACCGGATTAATCAGAAAATCCAAACATGTGTAGGTCATGTGAATTGGTCATAATAAAATGTTCATAGTCGTCAGGAATTTGTATTAGTCAGGGTTAAATTTAGGGAATGCGTCTGGCTGGTTTACTCTTTGAGGGTCGGTGTGCACTGGATGAGCCAAATGGCCTAAATCTACATCATTGGGATTCTATGGAGTTTCATTAGATCATGTGAAGTGCTGCATTTGGAAAGACAA
Organism: Hemiscyllium ocellatum; assembly: GCF_020745735.1. NCBI lineage: Eukaryota > Metazoa > Chordata > Chondrichthyes > Orectolobiformes > Hemiscylliidae > Hemiscyllium > Hemiscyllium ocellatum. Next base: position 269,677 of record NW_026867540.1, read on the forward strand.
ATCATAGCAGGAGTTAAACACTTAATGTTAAAGTCTGGGAGAGTGTTTTCTGAACAAAGAGATCTTGGAATTCATGATTATAATTCCTTGAATGTGGAGTCACAGGTAAATAGGACATTGTGTGCTTGCCTTTATTTGGAAGTGCATTGAGTATCGGAGTTGTGAGGCCTGTGGAAACAAAGAAATAAATCTCTCTCTTACTCTCTCTCACACACTCCCCGCTCCCCCCACCCGCCCCATTCCCCCCCCCCCCCCACCCCGACTGTCCCTTCTGGGAATCAGCAAAGAAATGAAAATCCTGACAGCTACCCAATTCTCGCTCTTTCTCTGTAAATGTTCTTCTTAAAAGTGAAATGGAAAAAAAACCTTCAGAGAAATTTAAAGACTGACGCCTTTAGCAATGAAATGGAAATTGAGATTTGTAGACTCCCCAACAGCATCTTCTTAAAGACCTAAATGGAACTGGAAGAGAAGTCAACGAAAACCAGTTTGAAATGCCTGTAGCAAAGGCCTGATTCCATGCTTATTTCACTGACTATCTCGTTCCTTCACCAACTGTTAGATGTGTCTTTTTTGTGTATCTGTTCGTTTGCCGAAGGAACTTTTTTTTTAGGACAAGTTCACAGCAAGGAGTTCTTAATTAACAAATCATATTTATTTGTTGATAATGTTTAAAACTTAAATTAAGGCAAAACCCTGCAGATATTGGCAATTTCAAATCGACAGATAACCCAGAAGACGTTTCATTCCAGATTCGAATTGCTAACTGTTTCTCTCTCAAAAGATGAGTCAGACCTAATGAGTTTCTCGAGAATTTTTCTATATTTTCCTCATTGATTCAAACTGTTCGCGAACAATAAACATTGTTTTTCAAGTTATGGATTGTAAAAAAAAAGCCTGGTGTGTCCTGAATTAAACAGACAGCAGAAACAGGGCATGTCAGTAGTTTAATCAAATTTTCACATTTACGACAACTTTCGGAACAGTGCGATTTGATTTCACGTATCGGTCATGGCAAATTGGAAACCTCAAAATGCAGTAAACGGAATGGAAGATAGTAATAAATTCAAAATAACACAGAAAAGCTGGTGAGTTTAATAAACATGGGAGATGAAATTCAACGTAGACAAGTTGGACAGGGAGCGTCATATCGTTTTTCTAATCAAACGTTAACGTAAAATAATGCGATGTTCAAGAATTGGGTGATCAGCATGCGCAAATCTTTCAACAGAATAGCAGGGTTCAGAGCATAGGAAGGATAAAGGCACTGAAGCAGATGCTGAAGAGATTTTTTGGTTTGTTTTCCAGAATGGGGGTGGGCATTAGCGAGAATGGGTAATTTAGGATATCATATAATACTGGGGAAACAATTGCTAAATCTGTCTGCACCTGCCAAGACAGAAACAAAGTTCTGGTTTAAGTCTAATTATAAATCACAAATGGTGCCAGAGCTGATGTGTTTATTCAGCAGTTTGTTTCTGATTTAGATCATCAGCGTTTATATATATATATATATATATATATGAGAATTTGTCATGGTTTCCTTCCAGCAATGACAGCTAAAGGGAAATTTGGCTTAAGTGTTTAAAATCATGACATGTAAGGAAAAATTAAATAAAATGCGATAGTTTTCAGTGGTTCAGTGGTTTTCAAGGCTCATAAAGAGAAGACACAAATTTAAGATGACTGAGAGAAGAATTAAAAGCGGTGTCAAATAACAATTCTCCTAGGCAAAGTCATTGTGTTCCAGAATATACTGAGAGAATGATTGAATATCAAATTACAGAAGAATTAAATACATGATTTGAAAGGGAAGCCAAATACAAGGAAATGCAGAAACAATATAATGGACTGACTACAATTTGGATGCAGGCCCATCAGCCCAACAAGTCCGCATGGCCCCTCCATGGAGTAATCCACCACAACCCATACATTTCGCTCAGACTAATGCATCTCACCTACACATCACTGAACACAATGGGCAATTTAGCATGACCAATTCACTGAATTTTCGCATTTTTGGATTGTGGAAAGGAACCAGGGCAGTTGGACGAAACGCATACACACAGGAAGAATGTGCAAACCACACACATACGCTTGTCCAGGGCTGGGATCGAACCTGGTACCTAATGAATCATGGACCCACCATCCTGATTGATATTTGTGTCAATTTCCAACGCAGGTATGACCGAGTGAATAGCCTGCTTCCAACGTTCTGATTTTACATAAACATGGAACTGTTCAACAAGGCTCTCTAATTTAACAATAACATTAACTTAAAACTATTTTACATATTTGCTGCAAATGTTCCTTGTCAGCTTGTGACTGAGAATCAAAACTGTGTAAACAAACTTAATACCTTGTTCACAAAAAATGTCGTAACACCGTCTTTAATCGATCGTGAGATGCATATCACATCATTGATTTCACCTGGATCTGTCTAATCTGCAGCATCCTCGTCATTAATTCTTAAACATCCTTTACATCATTAAGGAAACAAAAGGTCATGTGGTTGTCATGTTGACACCATATCAAAACTGTAAGAATATCAGACAAAGGTTTAATGCTTACTACATCATTCGACAGATAACTGAATTAATGCAAGGAGTTCATAGAAATAATCACTGAAATTGAGTCTATCAATTCTATTATTTCTGTTCACTCGATTTTCCTCAATCTGTGTACTCCTTTCGTTATCCGCTGTGCCCATTCTGAAGTGTTGGTTGTATTTCTTTCTCTAACACTCTCCATTACCCCTTTTCGAGCTCATTTTCTTTTCATGATGCTGGCTTCTCCTCATTGCATCGAGAACATGAGTTGGGAGGTCATGTTGCGGCTGTACAGGACATTGCTGTGGAAACTGTTGGAACACTACATGCAATTCTGACCTCCCTCCTGTCGGAAGCATGTTGTGAGATTACAAAGCGTTCAGTAAAGATTTACATTGTCGTTGCCAGGGTAGAAACGTATGACCAAAAGATTGAGGCTGAAGAGACTGGGGCTAACTTCTGCAGAGTTTCACAGGCTGGTGGGTGCCATTATATAGTTTTAAAACAATTAGGAGAAGCATGGTGAGTGGAAATAGGTAAGGTCAATTCCCTGCATTTGGGGATTCAGAAATGGAGGGCATAGGTTTCGGGTAGGAGTAGGAATATTTGGAAGAAATGTGAAGGGCAACATTTCACATAGATGCTGGTACATGTGTGGACTGAGCTGCCAGAGTCAGTGATGGAGGCTAGTACAATTACCACCTTTAAAAAGCATCTGGATGGAATTTTGAACAGGAAATGTTTAGAGAGATATGGTCCAAGTGACTCTCAGTGGGACGACATTAATTTTGGATATCTGATCGACATTGACAAGTTGACTGAAGGGACTGTTTCTGTGCTGTAAAACTTTATGACTCTTCGACTCTGATGCACTTGGAATGCAATCGGATCTTTTCTCCTACAATTCAGAGGTATGAAGCCGTCATGAAGTCAAGACACAATTTGAATGAGAACTATATTTGCTTTATTTCTGACGGTTAACATGAGAACCAATCTTAATGCGTGAAGTTTCATTTATGCGATATTTGCAATCAAAAACCTCATTATTTGTCACTGCTTTTCACAGAGAAGACCGTGGTTATCCTTTCATCCAGATTTTGCACGTGCATCAACTAAATCCATTTTAAAAGGAAATCGCCGTTTCGGTAAGTCTTTGCATCTGGCAGAAGAGGTGAAAACCTGAGACACAATCTCCTTCAGAAATGGTTGCTATGAATTTCTAAAGCGACATTGTTGGTTGACTTGACTTCCATTGATGTGAATTAACAAGCCTGGGAATTGTGATGATCCGCAAGCCAGAATTGCTAAGGTAAATGTTTATACTGCTAGATTTGGAGTGTGTGAAATTTAATAGTCACATCAAGTGTTTCAGCTGGGCTCACTGTTTTTGACATTTCGTTATAAGCTTGTAGAAGTATTTGAAACCATCTTTCAACTGACCTCGGAATTTTGTCTGTGTCACTGCATAAATACACGTGTTTGTGCATGAACTTAAGAGTTGTAACATGTACTGGCTTTCCCGCAAAATAAATTTGGGATCATTGAGGTTGGAACCGGTCAAATATTTGTTACCTGAAATTATCACAATTGGGAAATATAAAACGTACATCAACCACAACAGGAGGAAACTGCCTGAGATGGCAAAGAGTAAAATAATGGACTTTCTTCTGTTCTCCATTTCTGTATCACGTTTATTATTTTCATCGCTGTGGGATCGGAGTCTTCTGCGGGCTCTACTAGCTACTATAATGTGTCTGACAGTCAGTACATTAAGCAGCAAAATAAAGAGGAATGGGAGACACGGAGTTTGGATGCGGTCAAACATTTCAAATAATCTCCATGCAAACGAAGTGTAAAAAATGTCCTTTATGTTGCAGTACCAGCCTACGCTATTAATGGTATATAAGGGTTCATATAGGAAGTAAAATGGAATGATTAACGAACAGCACAGCACGCAGACAATTCCTATAACTAAAGACGCTACTTTTTCTGTGCAGTATTTCGTTTTGTGCTTTTCATAACAAATGGTTATGAACCGATCAAAGGTGAAAGCGACAGTCAACCAGACAGAGCAGTTTCGGGAAGCGTAGACCAGAAGAATTATAAGACGACATCCTGTTGTGGTGTTCAGTAAACTAGCTGGAAAGTAAATTGCCAGAAGCCTAGTTAAAATCACTGCAAAGATAATGACAAGGACATCCGTGGCTGCCATGGATATAAGGTATCGAGTGATGCATCCTGAGAGACCACATCTTCCTCGGGAGAGTATCGCTATTGTCACGAGGTTGGCTGTAAGAGACAGAGTGCGAGAGAAAATCAGTGTGAGAGGGAGAGAGTGAGGCAGACGGAGAGACAACCAGAGCAGAGACAGAGAGAGACAGAAGCAAGCAGATAGAGAGATAAAATTGACAAAACACTGTTAGTTTGGTGAAAGGGTAACATGGAATTTATAACAGTCATGTTGGATTCAAAAAGAAAATAAGTGTTTTACGCATGAATTTCCAATAGTTTATGAACAAGAATGTTTATCACAAACAATAAGAGAACCCAGGAAATAAAGTACTTCAGAACCTTCATGCTTAGTTGCTTGCTACGATAAGTAAATGTAAGGAATTGTACTCCATTTCAGAACGGAGTAGTTAGAGTAACGACGGCATAATGATAATAGAATGCATATTGAGTCTAAAATGATCGTGTGTAACAATGACAATAACTGGATCAACAAGACGACATTTCCTTTAGCAGTTTCATCAACAATCTTTACCTCAAGTTAAAGGCAGATCTGGAGGCATTCAGTTTCGAAAATATAATCCAATGCTGATTATATTCAGAAACAAACCACTTAGCGTTGCAGTAGGACTGATAAGTAGGACACACTCGCCCCACTCAAATGTTAGGCATTTGGCATTTCAAATCAAGATAACAGAGAGCATGCTTACGTATTTCATTTAATGAACTATTAATTCCGGCGCACCTCAGTATAGGGGTAGGTGTGCAATGCAATGCCTACTGGACGACTACAGTTCCAAGAACAATCTTCACTCATTCTCGGGATAATATGTAGCCCGATTGTTTATCATCGTGGAAATGACTATTCACTTCCTTCAGAAATAACTGAATTCACAGTTTTCCGTATCACCTCTAAGATGCGCTGCAGAAATTTACAAAGATCGTGATTGATAAACCCATGAACACTCACTGAAAAATGGGCAAATAAAGACGACCATTGGGTATACCAGCACCTGCAAGGTGTCCTTCAATTTACTTGCCACCACGTCTTGGAAACATATGACCCCTCCTCCATAACAGTACCTTGTAAATACCTCAGAGAAAGGGAGGCAGCATACGAGGAGCAGGAGAGTAGACGTTTCGAGTATAAGCCCTTCATCAGGATGGGCTTATACCCGAGACGTCGATTCTTCAGGTCCTCAGATGCTGTCTGATCTGCTGTGCTTTTCCAGCGCCATATTTTCAACTGTTTAAGTATTCCTTGATTGCATTTTGGAGCAATTGCAAAAAGGATCTGCATTGATTGAAAACGACAACGTAGTCCCTACCTTCAGAAGGGAATCTATAATTGAATAATACATAGTGATCCAGCCAACAGTGCACATATTCCACGCAAATATACAAAACAAAGTCCGGAAATTTTAAAAAGACAAAAATGATTAAGGTCAATTACATATAATAGATGAGTGCTTACACATCTGTAATAAATATCTGAGCGAACCACGTTGGGAATATTACAAAAAATTCTGTAAACTAGAATGAACACCATTGATTTCCATAATTTACTTTCTCAGAGATCAGCTCAATTTAAATTTACCAAGAACACCAAAAATGTATAGGGTATTACGTTGCTTCATTGATTAAATTAAAACTTTATCAACCAGCTGCGAACATAATAAATCCACAGCTATTCCGCGAACACACATTCAAATATCAGTTTGTCAACTATACTGTGTTCTCATTTTTTACCTGGAACTCCGAAAGCAGCAAGGGCAGAGTAATAAAGTACAAATATCGGCGCTCTTGCAGGAGCATGCATTTTGTGCAAGAAAAAATGAATTATTACCATATGGCTTTGAAATAAGTATTGTGATGCATCTATTTATATCTGATGTTCACCACTAGAGACACAATTATTTCATATCATTGGTTGTACTTGGTACAGTCCGAATTAAAAAAAAACAACCCGTTTCACACTGAAGGCATCTAATGCTATAGACCGTGCTTATACAGAAAAAGGTCAGTCGTTGAGCTGACGTATTTTAAGTGATTAAAGTTGTAACACAAGAATTAGTCGATGTCAAAACATTTATACATTTGAATCTGTTATAACCACAGCTAATTCAAACACAAGACGAATTCCAAAAAGAAACCAATTTGAGAGATCATGTGGTTAATGATGAAATGGGTTTCTGCGGTTGTTTATAAAAAAAGAAAACTAGGCTTCGGAGCATGGGAAGATGGGAGGATGGAAACACAGATTTCAGTGACCACATTGGCAGCAATGATTTAAGTAGAAAGACTCGCAACGATAATTCAGGGCGTTAGGGAGTGAACGAAAAAGTTGGATCCGGGATAGTTTTCTCAGAATTACTCACCATACCACGTGTTACAGAAACGAGTAACAGAGACAATTTACTTTGAACACATCGCTAAGTGGCTGATGTGTGCGTGGGATGGGTTTCATTTCAGATAAGAGGAGAATTGAGATGTTTTCCAAGAGAAGGTGCGATCTCTGCAACAAGAACTGGTCACACCTAAATGGACACTGACAAGAGAATTTTGATAGAGGCATTCGGGAGTGTTTAAACTGGCGTGGTGCGGATGGATGTGAGGCAACTCGAGCAGCAGGTCAGTGAGTATAGGGACTGGAGAAGAAATTGAGACGAAAGCAAATATAAGTAAGATGAACAGCAGTTAGGGAGAGGCTTGCCGAGGTCAACGGAACTGTAGGCTTAGAAAATATATGTTTAATGCAAGAAATATAGTGGATAAAATGCATGAACTTAGAGTCGAGCTGATTTCATGCAATCATGATGTTGCTATCACCATCACGTGATTGAAGGAGGGAAAGGTTTGACAACTTAACGTTCTGGGCGATGTTTTGTATGAGACAAAGCATGAAGCAAAATATATGTGGCAGTTACCTAAGGAGAAAATGCCAGCTGTTTTGAGGCAGGACACCATGAAATGATCTTGCAGTGAGGCTTTATGGGTAACGCTCAATGATAGGAAGAATGCGATCACAACGCTGGGATTCCACAACAGACTCCAAGCTGTCAGCGGAAAATAGAGGAATACGTAACAGAAATTGGTTTTGCTGAAAGAAGACAGAGGATGGTCCTTAATGGGAAATATTCATTTTGGAGTTCAGTTAGTAGTGAGGTACCGCAAAGGTTTGTTTTGGATCCATTGTTGTTTGTCATTTATACTAATTACCTGCAAGAAGGCATACAAGAATAGGTTAGCAAATGTGCGGATGGTTCTAATGCCGGGAGAGTTGTAGATAGTGACGATGGATGTTGGAGGTTAAAGACAGACATAGATAAGCTGCAGAGCTGGGCCAGGAGGTGGAAAATGGATGTTAATGCTGAAAAGTGATTCAATTTGGAAGGAGTAACAGGAATACAGAGTACTGGCCTAATGGAATGATTTCTGGTAGTGTAGAGGAGCAGAAAGATATCTGTGCACAGATATATAGATCTTTGAAAGTTTCCACGCCAGTGGATAGGGCTGTTAAGAAGTAATACGCTGTTCTATGTTTTATTGGTCAAGGGACTGAGTTTCAGAACCATGAGGTCATGATGCAGCTCTAAAATGTCTGGCGCGGCCACATTTGGAATATTGTGCACAGTTCTGGTCCCTGCATTATAGTAATGATATGGAAGCTTTGGAAAGGGTTCAGATAAGATTGAATGGCATGTTGCCTGGTATGAAAGATAGATCTTATGAGAGAAGGCTGAGGGACTTGAGACTGTTTTCATTCGGGAGAAGAAGGTTGAGAGGCGACTTAATTGAGGCATATAAGATGATCAGAAGTTTAGATAGTTTGGACAGTGAGAGTATTTTTCCGAGAATGTCTGTGGCCAGCACAAGGAGACATAGATGTAAATTCAGGAGTTCCTATAGGACAGATGTCAGAGATTTTTCTTTACTCAGAGTTGTGCAACGCACTGCCTGCAACAGTTGTAGATTCACCAACGTTAAAGGTACTTGAATGTTCATTGGATAGGCATGAAGACTAGAATGGAGTAGTGCAGGTTAGATAGACTTCAGATTGTTACAACAGAGCTGCACATCATCGAGGGCCGAACGGCCTATACTGTGCTATAATTTTCTGTGGACTAGATTTGCAGTCAGATAGTGAAAAGATTTGAAAATAAAAGCGTTATACAGTCATACATCAAGGATGCAGACACGTTGGTCCCACTCGTTCATGCCAAAGAGATACCCCACCTAACCTTCTCCCATTGCCAGCACTTGGCTCTTTACCTCTCTAAAAGGTTCCCAATATTATACCCATCCAGATGTCTTAAATTTCTCTACATTGACTGGGACACCGTTAGTGCTGGGTTAGTGGATGGGGAGACATTTCGACTTGTTTCCAGGGCTTTTATTTTTTGAAATACTATAAGGACGGCAGTCAAATGAGGAAGGAGAACGTAGTGGATCTGAAGTTGGGAAATGAGCCTGGCCAGGTGATCAAGGCTTCAGTGGATGACTAATTTCTGAATTATGACTACAAATTTGTATATTTTGTGTAATTGTGGATAAGGACAGGCGTGTAGTTCACATGAACGTATAAAATTAATGGAAAGCCAAACATAATGCAATGAGGCAAAATAAGAAATTGCTGATGGAGAACGCCTCCTTGAGGGTAAATCCACATCTGACTTGTGGGAATCCTATTGATCAGAGTGTAGGACATGCATGTTCGTGTAAAAACGAAGAAAAGTAATGGCAGGAATAGGGAAACTTGGATGACACGGAAGAGTGTCAGCTTAGTTTGAAAGAAACGAAGAAGCATGCAGAATGTCTGGGCAAGGAGAAATAGACGAAGTCCTTGAAGAATATAGAGAAACTGGGAAGGAATTCAAACGGGGAGTTAAGAGAGCTAAAAGGAGGGTTAAAAGCTAAAATATCCTTGGCTAGCAGAGATAAGATGAATCCAAAGGCATTTTAGAATGGTTACACAGGACAGCGTCGACCGACTCACGAATAAAGGAAGGAAGTTATCTGCGGAGCAAGAGCAAAAATGAGAGACTTTTTTGAGTACGTTAGATGAGTATTCTCCAAAGCGAAACATATGGGATGTTGAGGTCAAGTCATTGAGCCTTGAAGTTGTCAAGTTGTGTGCCAGTTGTATGGGACATTGGTGAAGCTGAAAATGTCAATTTGTGTTCAGTTTTGGTCACCTTTCTCCTGGAGGAATGTTAAACAATTGGGAAGAGTGCATAGAAAACTTACAAGGATTTTGCGATGACTCAAGAATCTGAGTGATTGCTTTACATAGAGACATTTGGCAAGCTAGGGTTTTCTTTCTTTATAGCGTGGCAAACTGAGGGGGCATTTTAAAGAACTGCACAAGGTCAAGAGAGGCAGGGAGAGGGTGAATGCACTCCGTCTTTTTCTAACATTAGGGAATTGAAGACTAACCGGCGTCAGTTCAAGGTTAGAGGGGCATGAATAAAAGCGAACCTGTGGAGCGACTCAATTGCACAGAAGGTTCTATGCATGTAGAAAAAGCTGCCAAAGGTCGTTGTTATCGTGGATACACTTAAAACATTTAAAAGGCATTTGGATAAATGCATGGATAGGAAATGATTAGAAATAGACTGGCCCAGTGCAGGGAAGTGGGATTAGAATAGTTGTACATTGTCTTCAGCATTGATCACTTTGGAAGAGAGTGGTGCTGGAAAAGCACAACTAGTCAGGCAGCATCCGAGGAGCAGTACAATTGACGTTTCAAGCATAAGACCTCCATCAGGACTGAGGCTTGTGGCCCAAGGGGCCTGAGAGATAAATTGGATGGGAGTATGTGCATGGCAAGTTGAGATTAGAGTTCGTGTTCAGGTTAGAATCAGTGCCTTAACCCTAACTCTGACACTCATACCCCAGCTCCTCCCCTCCCATTTATGTGTTAGCCACCTTGGCCCAGAAGCATCATTCCTGTTTGAGAATTCATCCAGTAAAAATCGATTCTACAAGTCGTCGAATGCTGCCTGACCAGCTGTGCTTTTCTAGCACCACACACTTCGACTCTGATCTACAGCATCTCTAGTCCTCAATTCATCCATGGATCAGTTTGCTGAAAAGGCCCTGTATGCCTGCTTTAGGGATCTACTGTTCTAACTATCATGAGATCATTCTGTTGAATTATCTATTGATATTGTAGAAGTTCGTATTCAAACTAAAGCACTGCTGTCTCACTTAAAACTGATGCACCCTGTCTGATCCAAACTCTCGTACCAATATATGATAAGATCATGGCTATTCGGTGGTGGTGTCACCACCACTTTCCCGCCTGCCCTGATGTGTTTTGACTCAATTACAGAATGTTGGAAGTCTCCATTAAAAAAAAGAGCCCTGGATGTTTGCTGCATTTCGACTGCAATGATTTTAAGTGCCGTAAACCTTTATAACCAAACCAAATATTTCAATCTTGCATGGCCATGTCACGTTTATTGTCTCAAACATTCCCTTTTCTCTTTACTGCTGAACAGTCGATCTCTTTTATAGATGTGCTGGACATGTGTAGTCAAGTATAGAATTACAGCAATGCACTGAAAAATGTGTAATGCTTCCACACAAGAGGTACCAAGCTAGCAGGGTACTAAAAATGCTTCTGTACAAAGTAGGAAGAGAAGTAAACGTTAAAAAGCTTAGCATTACTTTACAGAATCTCAGAACAACTAATAAATCAGTAAGAGTTAACATTAAGACTTTTCACAGTTTAAGCTATTATCATATAGGAATAAGATAAAATTTCAACAAGACTTTGGTGAGTTCTACACTTGTCTCGCTCAGTTGTCTGTTCTTGACGTCTCCCCCACAGATTCCATCTATGGTGCTGAAACGGCAACCACTTTCGTGAGTATATTTCCTGCAGGATGCATTTGCAATCCAAGCTGAGATAACGTCATTAAGTGCATAGAGACCAGTTTACGTACGGCCAAGAGACCAGACTGAGAGTTGCGAAGAGACCAGGCTAGGACCCGCCACAAGCCACTGGGAGACCAGTTCAGCGCCAACCGTGAACTGCTGAAGGACCAGACTCAGAGATACCGATAGACCAGGCTGGCACACGCCACGAGCCAGCAAGGGTCCATGCCGAAACGCACCATTAGACGGAGAGAGGCCAGACTGAAAGCTGTGGAGAGAACAATGGGGTGAAATGGAGAAATAAAGGAGTAGAACAGAGAAGGAAACAGAACGTGCGGAGGAGCACCGGCTGGAGCATCAGACGCTGCTACTACTACTCCAGGTTATCACCTTTTCCGTATTAAATGAGTATTCTGTTTCTGTTATATTGTGAAGTGAGCAGAAAGTGTCCCCAACTTGATGGAGGGACGATTGTTGACAACAGTTAAATTCGTTTGTTCTTCTCATAAGACCTAAAGTATTTTCTGTGTTGATAATCTTGAACTGAAATGTTTAACCTCGATTGAGCACAGTCATTTAGTTTAGTTTGCTACATTGGACTCTGCACACCCTTCCTCAACTCCAGCCTTCTGCCAACAAAATTGGACAAATCGATTGCTGCAGTCAATTACAGTATAGGAAGTGTAAGTGCCACTGATTAACTGAGCTAGAATGTAATCTAATACCAACAGTTCTTTTGTTTCCACTAATGTCTACAGTGACACTTGATCAAAATTTAATATTTGGAGAGATTTTTTTCAGTGCATTCAGGCAATAGCTTTGGCCAAACGTTGCTACAAGTGGGAATCATGTTCATGACATTCGGTGGATTCGAAAAGAAAAAACAACATTTTACTTAATTTGTTGTTTTGTGTCAAATTCTAATAACTAATTTAAGGTGACGCCGTTGATTATTACTTTTCGGTGAAAATAAAAGTTAAATGTCTCAATTAATGGAAATATATTTTTGTTTGTTCATTTTCTGGTTGGTGCTGTTTATTTGCGATAGTCACATCAACGGAATTTGAATATCACACTCAATACATGACGCTTAACTGGTACACATGACATTAAATCGCTCCTTCTCTCCCATATTCGAGAAATATGAACCCTTGGGATTTTAATGCAGAATCTTAACTGGAACTATGCATTTTTCTCGCACGTCGAGCATTCGAGACAATCGTTTTGTGCATGTGTGCATTTCTGCGAAACTCAAAAAAACAAACCAACTTAATGTTTGTCATTGGTTTTAACGGAGACTACCATGGGTATCTACCCATCATATTTTATACATGCATCAATAAAATCCATCTCAAACTGAAATATTCTTCTGGTAAGCCTTTGCGCCTTGCAAAAGAGGCAAAATCATGAGGAACAACCTCTTTCTCAATTTGTTCCCTCGAATTTATAAAGCAGTGTTGTGGGTTGATTTGTCTGTTATTGGCGTGAACGAACATAGCAGGATATGTTCAGGTCCACATTCCAGTATTCCTAAGCAGCAGATTAGTAGTGCTGACTGGGGCTTGAGTGTATTCTTAAAGTCACATCAAGTTATTCAGCCAGGACCACTGTTTGTGACATTTTGCAATCAGCTTGGAGAAGACTTTGAAAATATCTTTCAACTGACATCTGATTTTTGTCTCTGTCATTTCGTATTTACACGTATTCGTGCATGAACCGAAAAGTTCCAGCTTATACGTGCGTTCCTGCAGAATGCATTTTGTTGGGATTGATCATTTTCGAAGAGCTTTCACTTAAAATTTGCAGAAGTACAAAACTTAAAATGTACGTCAGCCACAACAGCAGGAACCTGACTGAAATGGCAACTTCTAAAACCGTGGAGTTTGCCCTGCTCTCCATTTCTGTGCAGCGTTTATTAATTTCATTTTTCTGGGATCGGAGTGTCCTGCAGCTCTAGTAGCAACTTTACTATGTTTGACAGTCAGTACATGAAGCAACAAAATATGGAGAAACAGGAGACATGGGGTGAGAATGCTGTCAAAAGTTTGAAAGAAACTCCATCCAACCGAATTGTAAATATGTTTTATGCTGCAGCAACAGCCTACATTACTAAGGATGTATAAGAGTTCATATAACAAGTAAAATGGCATGATAATCCAAAACATAGCATGCAAAGTTTACCTATAACTACAAACCCCAAACTTTCTGTGCAGAATTTCGATTTCTGTTCCAGCTAACATATGGTTAGATCCCGATCAAAGGTTAAAGCGACAGTCATCCAGACAGAACTGTTTCGGAACAGTAGGTCAGAAAATTTACCAGACATCATGCCGATGTGGTGTTCTATAAATTGGTTGAAAAATGAATTGCTAGAAGCTGTCTTCGTGTCACTGCAACGATAATAACAAGGCATTCTGGAGTTATACATCACTCAAGCAGATGGTCTTTTGTCCACGCCTTGCACCCAGTTCAATGGTCAATTGAGTCGACGATGTCAATAGCAAACAAATTCAACGAACAGCGAATTCCACCAGAATTGGTATTTTATTCACCGATGTTACCAGAGAATCAGTACAGTAAGTGGTGTGTGTGTGTGAAGGTGTCCATGTTTTTATGAAGACATATCTGTGAATATATATGTGGGTGTGTGTGTGTGTGTGTGTGTGTGTCTGTGTGTGTGTGTGTGTGTGTGTGTGTGTGTGTGTGTGTGTGTGTGTGTGTGTCTGTGTGTGTGTATGTGTGACGGAGCATACGTATTTGTATATGTCTGCATCATAATGCATGTGTGCATTTGTTTCTGGGGGTGCGTTTGTGAATCAGCACGTATGCGAGTGTGTGTTATTAATTATTTGCATGTGTGCATCAATATGTATTTGTGTGTGTATAAGTGTGTTTGAATGAGCGTGTGTGAATGTGTGTGTGAGAGTCACTGTTTCTGTGTGCAGCGCATGTGTGTATTTGTTTGTATAACGTGATTGTGTATGAAAATTATCCCTTACTTTTTGACATTATTAATAAATGAACACACTCTGATATTGGATCCATTGAATTCGTGCTCCAGTCATCACAGTGAGGAGCTTGGCAGAAAATGTGGAAAGCACATTCAATTTTGGCTTTCTGCTGCAGGCTCGGCTGTTCAGTGCATATCAGGAATTTTTTTGCCATGTGGCTTGTTTTATCATTAAATAATCCATGACAGCTTCTGAGCATTAGCAGAAATGGATTCTGCACTACTAATGCATCCTGCACCTTAATCAGATCATGGCCAATTTCAATGTAAGCAAGATCAGTGAATTTGGTGCTGTCGCCTTCAATTGCTTTGCAAATTGTAAAATATCAATATGTGTTTTGGAACTTTTACAATCATTGTGCGTATTTTTTAAATTAGATATCCTCAGCTGATGTCATAAAAAAACTGTCATCCGTTCCTCACACATACCACCTCTCAGTAATATCCAGTAAAAAATGTTTTCAGGGTTTGCAAATCATCCCCAAATTCCACATCTGTTATCTCATCTAGCATTAAGATTCCACATGGTTGGGTGCTCTTGAAGGTGAGATTGCATGAAATCTAGAAGGATCTGGCAAATTGGATACATAATTGGCTTTATTGATAGACGCAAAGGTAATAGTGGAATGATGCTGGTTGGACTGGAGTCCTTTGACGAATGGAATGTCCCACGGGTCAATGTTTGGCCCAATGACGTTTGCTATTGATACTAATAATGCAAATGAAAATATACAAGCTACGCTTACTAGTTTTGCAGAAGTCTCAAAATTGTGTGATATCGTGGACAGCAAGGAAGATTATCAGAAATTGCAGTCAACCCTTGACCAGCTGAGGAAGTGGGCTAATAAACAGCAAATAAAGTTTAATACACATATGTGTGAGGTCTTGCATTTTGGAAAGTCAAGTTCAGGAATAGTTTCATGGTGAGTAGCAGGGCCTTACGGAATGCAATGGAACAGAAGGGCTTTGGAGTTCATGTGCATGGTTCTGTGAAATTGGAATCAGATATACACACAGAAGTGAAGACGGCTTTAGGTATGTTGGCCTTCAGCAGTCAGTGCTTGGTGAATAAAAGTTAGGAAGTTACGTTGCAGTTGTTCGGGCTGTTGGTGAGATGGAACTTGGAGTATTTCGTTCAGTTCTGATTACCTTACTGAAGAAAGTATGTTTTAGAATTGGATTTGGACAAGCGAGGATATTTTCTTTAGAGTGTAGGACACTAAGATGGGATCTCATCTAAGTGTATAAGAGAATAAGAGGCATACATAGTTGGAATACACTTTTGTTTCCCAGGGTTGGACAACAAGGTAAAGATAGCATCAGTTTACATTTAGACTGGAAAGATTAAAAGGGAACCTGAGGAGTAACTTTTTAACACAAATGTTGGGACGTATGTGGAATAAGATGTCTATCTATGTAGTTGGGCCGTGTGTATTAACGGCATTTAAAAGGAATTTGGGCATTTGCGTGAATAGAAAATGTTTGGAAGGATATGGGCCACGTGCAGGGAAAAAGGTTCAGCATTGATCGATGTTTTGGTTGGCATGGCCCAGTCTGCGCCAAGGGGCCTGTCTCTGTGCTGTGGGTGTCTATGCTTCTATGACTGCATTTAATAGATTTTTCTTTATTCTAGCTGTTTTCTTCCGATTTTCAGATCTTGTTCGGTATGTGAATGTAACCACAGAGATGACGGGTTAATCTTAGAATGAGAGATCGAGCAGTTATAGCATCAGCAAATCATAGAGATATAGATCACGGAAGCTGAACCTTCACTCCTAATCGGCCATTCCAAACAGATATTCTGAATTAATCTCGTCTTATTTACCAGCACTTTTGCTCATATTCTTCTAAACACCTCCTATCCACATACTCCTGATATATTTTAAATATTGCAGTTGATCAACCTCCACCACTTACTTAGTTAGCTACATCCTGACACAACACCACACCCTTCGCCAAAACGTTTCCCTTAGATACCTTTTAAAGGTTCCCCTATCACTCTAATCCTATGCCCTCTCCTTCTGGAATTCCCCCCAAACCAGGAACAAAGACCCGGTCTCTGTACCCAAGCCATGTCTCTCATAATTATATAAACCAACGTTAATTCATAAATGACCATCTGACACTCCGGGGATAAAGGAACTGTCCCACCTTATTCAGTCTCTCCCTGAAGCTCAAAACCGTGAAACCGGACAAGATCGTCGTATATCTTATCTGAACTCTTTCAAGTTTCACAGCATAGTTCCTTCAGTGACCAGAATTGCACAAAATATTCCGAAAATAACTGAAACAATGTTGTGTGCAGCCGTGACATGAGCTCGCAAATCAATGTACTGCCCAATAGCCTATCACGAGGGATAATAATTTTAAGTTGATTATAGGAAGGTTTAATGCAGATTCCAGAGGTAAGTTCTTTACAAACAGAGTGGTGGATGCGTGGGATGCACTGCCAGCAGTGATGCTACAGTCAGACACATTATGGACACTAAAGCGACTTTTGTATAGGCACAGGGATGACTGCAAAATTAAGAGTATGTAAGTTAGTTTTATCTGACAGCAGGATAAATATTCGGCACAACATCGACGGGTGAAGTACCTGCACTGCGTTGTATCGTTCTATGTTCTGTGTTCTACGAGTTATGTTCTATACAGCCTATCAACGACCCACTTTCAAGGGATTATGTATCTTGCTTCCCAAGGTACCTTGCCCTATTTGTTCAGGAATACTCCCAAGAAACTTACCCATTCACGGAATTAGTCCTGTCCTGATTTGCTTTTCCAAACATTGCCACTACTTCTATGTTCTGAACTGCATTGATACTTGACCAAGCATTCCTCAAATGTTAATATTTCTTTCAAATAAATGTCTGAGGGTCTGGATGCACATCAACTTCTTTAAGACAGGATATTCGATAGGACTCAATTTCCCCAGCAGCGGAAAACCAGCGTGGCGTGAAGAGATCTGAGCACTACCCCATAGGAAGGAACGTTGGTGATGGAGGGAGTAAACATTGAATGACAAAATAATACCATTCCTTCAATGTTAAGTTAAGATGATTAAATAAATTAAGCTTTTTTTCCTCGAGACTTTAGAAGATCAGAGATCTGATGGAAACCTTTCAGCTAGCAGTGGTAGAATGGGGAGTGGTAAAGGTCGATTAATATCCATTTATTCTGCTGATTGGATATTTTCGAACTAGTGGACAGAGTCTCACATTTAGGGTCAGCGTGCTCAGGAGAGATGTTAAGAAGAGTGTCGACACACAAAGGATCATGGAATTTTGAAACGGTGTTCCAGAAGCCACAGGGAATTATGTATCAGTTGTCTGATTTCTTTTCTTTATATGGTTGAATTTGCAAGTTCTCTGTTAATTATATTTGAACAGACTACGTGACGAAGTGAGCTTTTCTGGGTGTTTGGTTTAATGACAGAATGATTCAGCACCGTGTTGCAATATTATATTTAAAACTGAGATACATAGGTAGTTGAGTATTGAGGGGATCAAAGAAAGTGGGAGGTCGAAACTTATCAGCCCTGATTGAATGGTGAAACAGTCTCCATTGGTCAAATGACCCTTTTTTTCCTCTGACATCTTATGGTTTTGTGGTCCAGAAAAGAGTGAGGAAATCGAACGACATATAAGTATGTCAATTGCGATGATATTGCAATTGCACAGGCGTGAGTACCTGAATGGTCTCTTCTCCTTCGATGTTCCTACCGAGAGTACACGGTGTGATATATTCATGCCCAGCAAGATCAATCAAAGCCACAACTGCAATTCCGATCATAGGCTGCACCAGCATAGGGACAGGCATCCATTGAGAAAACGCAACACATCTTTCAGTCATTCTTCTCCTTCTCCTTCAAGCAGTAATCTGCCAGAGAACAGTTGTGAATTGTAAACGTTCTGAGCACACGACAGTTGATAATGATCCCGGATTCATTGCAGTTGGTCTCTTGTTGGAACTGTTAAAGGGACAGTTCCCTCACCAAGAGCAGCAGCAACTTGGAGCAGATACGAAAGCTGAACTTCCAGACTGTTCTTTAATAATCAGAAGCTTGTCGCTGATGTGCACAAAAGACAAATCATATGTTCTGTTAACGTTGATAATTGTATTCAAGTTTTGCTCATTTTAAAGACAATTCATTAAGACCAAATGTAACTTGAATGTACGATTAAGCGTTTATGTCAATCAGTTATTTCTCAGGGATTCACGTTGGTTTGGTTGTTTTCAATGTGATATGATATTTTTCAATAAAGCATCAGCACGCAGTGTTGCTTTATTGGATTTAGGAGTAAGGTTCACAGGTATGAAACAAATAAAACATAAATGTAAAGAAAAGGATAAGCCGTTCAGTCCAGTGTGTCACTGCGAGCACTTTGTGGGAGAACTGAAAAGAGCCAGCGCAGGAACGATGGTTTACTTCGCTTGTCCAGTTTGAGCATTTCCTGCGAAGCCTCATGATGTCAACAACTATACAGTTGGACCTCACTGTTCACTGATAAATGACTGATTGATAGAAAAGCTTAATATTGAATTTCAGTTCCATTTCATCTTAGTTTGTGAAATGACGTGATAATGAACACAACTTGGATCCAATCTTCAACGTTGATCTCCGGTTATTAACTACAGAACAGCGCCTCATTTGGTATAAAGTGCCTCCCTGTTACAGTCGGCTCATCGTCACTCGGAAAGACTCTATAGTGAAAGATGAAATCACTGGTTTTGCTGCAAATCGTTCTGGTGCTTGTCGAGCCAAGCATAGCAGATGGGCAACCAAGACCAAGGCTTTTCTTTACTGGTTAGTACATTTATTTGAAAACAGACTAGAACACCACCAGCCCCTCAAACGTGTGCTGTTCGTCAATTGAATTTTGACTGATGTTTTGCCTTCTTTCAATCAGGCCGAATTCCCATCTGCACCTGCTCTGAATGAATAGTTATCATCCCATTTTGGAATATTTTTGAGGAAATTTAAAATTTAATTTGCTGATTATCGACCCTCAAAACCTATTCCCGAATAAGCTGTTGAAAAGGGAGACGTTTAAAAATCGCTCTTTGACCCGCCGCTCCCGAACTCTTCAACACCCTCCAGTCCTGATAACGATTCTGGATGCCCAATACTACTCTAATTCTGATGAATTCTAAGAGATTAGGCAGTGAGTCGTTGTTTGCATTTTATTCAACTGCCTTAGCCCCAGGTTGTGGAATGCACTCCGTACAAACACAACGTATTCGAGTAAAAAGTGCTTAAAAAAATGACAAATGGGCGGTAAGGCGGTTCAATGGTTCGCACTGAGGCCTCAAAGCACCAGCGTCCCTGTTCGATTCCAGCCTCTGGTGACTGTCTATGTGGAGTTGGCATATTCTCCCCGTGTCTGCGTGGGTTTTCTCTGGGTGGTTCGATTTTTCTCCCACAGTCCAAAGATCTCCAGGTCAGTTGGACAGTCCATGCTGGTGCTTGGTGCATTAGTCAGGGAGAACTGTGTCTGGGTGGATTTCTCTTCGGCGGGTCGATATGTACTTGTTTCCACACTGTAGAGAATCTAATCGAAAAGGGCGTGGTAACCTGTTCAATTGTAAATTTTTCTGTATTGTTTTATTCCTGTTTGAAAGAAAACACTGTTCACAGAGTTATTTTACGTATCCATTGATTAAGTCACACTGGGAGCACTTTTGCAGTTCTGGTCCCTCTGCCCCTAGGTAGGATGCTATTTTGAACAATTAAGGGATGGCCTTGATCTCCCTGGGTAAGACAACACGACACCCGTGTGAAGCTTCATATTCTTTATATCTCTCGGTTTTACCTTACTTAGTCCACACTGGGATAGGACCTTGTATCCATCGCCCTTAGTTACTCTCCACCTTGTTAACTGTACATAGAGATGGTTCAATCTGCCTTTGTATAACCACATTGTACATGCTTCTGGACTCCACATCTCTCAGTTCGGTGACTTTGCAGAGCAGTGCACAGTCCTCTGCCATTGACTACATTGGGAGCCAGTGGACAGTTCTTATGTATATATCCCTTCATAACAGCACTGACAGCATTGGTTGCGGTATCATCTTTACACCCGTTGATCAGGCCACATTGAGAATACTGTGCAAATCTCAGGTGTCCACCTCCTCGATTGAATCAGTCTAGCTTCACTGGATAAAGTGCTGGATGTCATTATACTTGATTTAGTGACACACTGAGTGTTAATTGTTTTGCTGTGTACATCACTGTACTATCCTTTCTCTTTAATAGGTTTCTTCAAAGCTTGTGCATTTGAGAAAGGAATCTGCAAACGATCCCCTTGTCTTCAGCATGAAATCCCGGTAATGGGCATGTGTGTCATCGGAGGATACTGCTGCAAGAGAAAATCGATGTGAAGCAAAATGACTCTAAAGAGAAAAACGTGAGACGGACCAATTGATTTCTGTAAATTGTTTATGTTCTATTGTGTGGATCAAATGAAACTTGACCTGCTGCTTTCTGAATAGTATCAATAAACTTCGTTGCATTGTCTGTTGTCCATGACCTAGCGTTTTGTTTTCATCCATTTGATCGGAAGGAGGGAAGATCATAGAAAATCAAAACAGACAGGATCATTAACAAAAAGGAGTTCCAACAACGCGAGGCTCACTGAATCACATCATGCATATATCACCACCTGTGTGGAGGGCCTGTCATATTGGAAGATATGGTAAAGAAAGCTTCCTGCTGGTTCCCACCAATCACCCTCCTTCATCTGATGGTCTTGTCCTATGCAATGTTAAAAAATAATCATAAACCATTAGTGAGAAGCAAGCTCTCCTAATCCATTCTGACATTCGAACATGAATCGACTACACCCTGTAAGTCTTGTTTTGTCCAATGATTATTCCAATTACCCGACGTCTGAACGCCAAAATATTCCTGGCGAGGGAAACTGCAAAAAGGGAATATCGTTCTTGCCTTCCTTCTTACGATTTTCCTGCCTCAAATACATCTGTCCACATCATCATTAGTAGGAATACAGATCCCTCAGTCTGGCGAAGATAAAATGTTGCCTTCGCTGAGAATACAGTTCTGTTGGTGGATATAGTCATTGTGCCAAATAGAGCAGAAACTGGACAGATCGTGAAGCTAAAATCTGGGCATTCATGTTGCTTCAATGGCGCTTAATACATTAACAATCTCTTAAATCATCGGAGGGCATATGCTTCATGCATAATTATCTCAGAGCATCCCTGGCAGACCTCTGACAAATCATCCCACCTTGGCTTGTGAGGAGATCTCCAGGAAAGTTTGGAGCTTCTCTGCAGCTCATCGTGACATGGGACACTGTTGTTTCTGAGCTTCCGTGGTGCTGGGAGCAGATTTTGCCTTTGGATTTGGTTGTGAAATATACACTCTGTTTTCATAGAATCCCAAAAGTGAAGAAACAGGTTTTTGACCCAATTGGCCCATTCCAACATTCAGAAGAGTATCACACCTAGATGCAGTCCGCTGTCCTACAAACTTACATTGCTCCTGGCTAATACATCTGCCCTAAAAAAGTCCCTGAGCTCTATGGAATATTTAGCAAGGCCAATTCACCTAACCTGAACATTTTTGATCTGTGGGAGGAAACCGCAAAACCCAGAGGAAACCCACGCAGATACTGGGAATTGAGTGTATGCAGGTGCTGCCAGAGCTGCTGAGTTGCTCCGGATGTTTCCCATTTTATTTTTCTCTGAGCCAGAAGGTTCTGTTTCAAATTCCACTCATTACAATGGCTTTTCCCAACATGTCCAGCTGATGAATGACCCGTGCAATGGATAGAGCAATGACAGACTGCCCTCCCATAATCCAACGTGACTGTGAAAAGCTTGTCTCTCGGCTCGTGTTGTGCTTCAAAGGGAAGTACGAAATTCCCTCGGGGGCTGGGATAGAACCAGCCTCTTTTCCAAACGCAGAGCTTAATGGGCATAGGATTCAGGATTCCTCTTCCTCCTTCTATGCAGGCCAGGAGACAGAGGTTTGATTTAGGCTGCAGGAGAGATGGGAACATGTTTTTCACTCTCAACGCTGAAGTTATGTCCCCAATGTTGCACACAGCACCCCGTATTTCTCTTCATTCTTTTCTGTCCCCATTCCTTCAGCCCTCCTGTCAAAGATGTAAATCCCCAACAAGAGGGAACAGACACCCACTGACCTATACTCTGAAAACGCTGACCCCAGTGTGTGGCCCATCCAGATCAGAAAGAAAAT
This sequence comes from Hemiscyllium ocellatum, assembly GCF_020745735.1. NCBI lineage: Eukaryota > Metazoa > Chordata > Chondrichthyes > Orectolobiformes > Hemiscylliidae > Hemiscyllium > Hemiscyllium ocellatum. The sequence goes on from NW_026867540.1 coordinate 292,568, forward strand.
TTCCTTCTACTTCCATTTCGTGAACGTGGCTGAGCCAAAACTCTACGTGTTCGGGTTGATCTCCCTGTATTTATGCGTTTTAATATGAGCTTGAGGTACTCACTTTGAGTTGCACTGTTCGATGTTTGGATGAATTACGGCAATAGGCTGTTCCATCAAATACCATTGCAGAGCGTGTCTGTCAAAACTCTCCAAATGTTGTCAGAACAAACCAACCGAGGCAGCACTCACTATGAATTTCAAGTTTCATCTGGTTCCATTTCTTATGAGCTAGGCCAGACCATTCACAATATTCTTAAGCATGCAGCCACAGACCATAAGTTTGCAATTGGTTTCAGTAAGTGTGCAGCGACATTTACCCGGACTAAGATAACTAGGTTGATTACTACATTTTAATGCAGACAAACATTTATTCACAAAACTGGACAACGAACCACAAAGAACAGATTGAAGAATTCCTACAGAACTCACGCTATCCAACTCAATTAAATTATGCTGTTCCGAATATACACAACAGTCCCAATAAGCAAACTCACTTTAAAAATCGGTATAAATAGAAAACATGCTTACAGATTGAAGTTGAATGGCAGAAAAGAGAGAGAGTTTCCACACAGCTCCTTGTTCAAGTCCCGACCAGTTCAAGAATGAACTAAAACTGCTTAGATCAGTTCAGCTATCTAGAGATCTGGCCACTCCCCTTCCATTAATCAGGTCACTTCCAAAACATGACCACTTTGGCCTGAAGTCTGATCTGTTTACATATAAACTGAAAGCCTCACAAAATCATTTTCATCTCTGCACCAAATCAGACTGATCGAAACCCGGCCTGGTTTATTGCCGCCTGTAAAAAGAAATCAAGGCCAGAGTCTTCTTGAGCCACAGAACAGTTTTTCCGAATAAAGAAAGGTAGCTTTCTGACTATTATTCACTTACAAAATGAAACATCAACTTCAAACGATGGCTTCATTTTTAACCTTTCACAACACGGTTAGTCTGAACACATAAACATACACTTTACTAAGTATAAACATGCAAACATGCGCAACTGTATGCAAATGCAGGCCGTGATGCATTTCCTTGTCTCATCCGAGTTTTCATAACGCATCAGAAATCATGTTTTCACGAGTTGTCACATGCACAACTCTGACCTTGAATCGCTTGTAACAATACACTCCATTAAAAAAGTCTGGATTTTTGACCTGACATTTTTCCAAAAAAAATGTGAATTTGTTGTGATTTGTTTGTACAATTGTCTCAGATCACTTGCTGGTAAATACTAAAATGTTGTAACGCCAAAACTATGTTGAAAGACTCTTTCTCCACCGTTAACTTACTCCCAATTGGTGAACTAGCTACATCACATATAAGGATAAATCATATTCCTGGAGCTGAGTCTGTCCAGTATTCCCACCACAATATCTCCACAATTCTCTGGTCTCTCCAGACGCACATCACGTAACTGAGCTCAATTTCTCTCTGTTTCCTATTGCAGAATTCCTGTTTCCAGCACATTTTATGGCAATTATCTCTCGGGAGTGCAAATCTCCTCATCCATCATCATTACAGACTGAGAGGATCCTGTGTCCCTTAATATTACAAGCCCGCTAGATATTACCTTTGGCCTACGTGTATACTCTCGAACCCTGCATGGGTATTTTTAAGCAGATCTAGCACTTCCTCCTTAGTCAACCTCTGATCATCTTGTACACTTTGAGAGAGTTGTGTAACTTCACTTTTGCTTTTTGTTATTAGACAACGAACGTTCCAGGCTTTTCTGATTTTCCAACATCTGGCTTTCTCCGATCCCACCAATACTGTGATTTCGTGTGTCCCACTTTATGACAATAAAAACACCGAAGCCTCTTAAGTTATTCGTCCCCGTCAAGGATTTATTGTTTTCATCCTGTGGTAAGTTATCCTTCTGATCTTCAATAAGATGTGCCTTTCCCTTTCCACGTGAGGATTTCTCTTTTCCCCTGTTTCTATGCCTCATGGACTGAAATTGATTATAAAAGACAAACCGTGCTTTATAGACCAGCTCATAGACATCAGCCACTTGAGATGCTAAACTTACTGTTTTAACTCTCTGGTCTTCTACAGGAGTTCGCTACATATCAGGCAGTGGCTTTTTGATTTTCTCCTAAATAGTTACCTCTCTAAGTGCATCATAGGTTTGCTCAAATCTTAACGGTCCTATCCACCTGTCAAAATTACTCTGTTTGAAACTTTCATACTCCATGTAGGTTTACCCATTCTCCCTCCTTCGATTTCTGAGGCGTTGTCCATAGGATTCTGTTAGAACCTCTTACACACTTAAAATGGCTTTTGTCACCCCCTCATATTCCACAGATACCTCCACTGATAGGGATGCGCACAGCTCACTCTCCCTACCTGCAAGTTTTTCTGGACCAACAAGACCCACGTTGCCACTGACCAATGCATCTTTATAGCCACCTTTTCAAATAAGATGAAAAAGGCTTCCGCATTCTTTTCATTGAGTTTTGGCAATGCATGTACACACGTAAACAGTTTCTCATTCGGGTTCTTACTATTAGTGGCGTGTTCATCCTCACTCACTTCCTCACTAAGCCTGCACTCAACTTTATCTCCAACCTTGAACTCTAACTTTCCTTCTCAACTGTCAATTTTTGAATTTCAAAAGATTTCGGTGTTCCTCTGTCTTTTACTGCTCTCTTTTTCGTTATCTTCTACTTTTATTCATAACCGAACTGTTTCATTTCTGTTCACTGTTCCTTAACTCTTGCCTCTATCTCAAGCTGTCTCATTTGCAATTGAATTATTGCTTTCTCTGTAGATACTATTGGTTTCTCCAGCAAGTTGGAATGCTGAACTTCTGCAGGAATTATCTCTCCTTTCTGCACAAAAGCAGGCAGTTCCAATTCGAGCTTCTCTGTTATTTTCTTCAACTTGGTCTTATTCACTTTTTGCAAGAATCCAAAGGTCATTGCTTCGACATCTTGAAAACTTCTGGCTACTAAAAGAACCATTACTATCATAAGCGTTGTCTCCCCAAACAAGCCAACAACCAAAATGAAGCCACTAGCAGCTATCACTCGCTGTTTACCATCACACAAAGAGTCAGCATCTGGTACAGAATAGGCAGACGACTCAAAACATTCTTAAGCAGGCAGCCTCAGACCAAACGTTTGCAAATACAAGCTGCTTCTCATTGATCAAATTCAACTTTCACTCCGGGTTCTACAATAGATTTGCGAAATATAGAAGTTACAAATGCAAGTCTCAACAACAAGCATATTCCCAATCTAAACCTCACCCACCTGCTCCATGCCCATATCCCACCAAATCTATCCTATTCGTGAACTTTACCAAATGAGTTTAAAATGCTGTAATAGTACCCACATCCATTACATTCTCATGAAGTTCATTCTACAAACTAACCCCTCTCTGTGTTAAAAAAACTGGTTATTTTCTGAATGCCCCATGTCTCATTTTAAAGTTGTAACTCCAGACTTGAAATTCCCATCATAATAAAATGGCATTCACCAAATCATATGACGTCATGGTAGCAGATTAGATATCAGCATATTATGCGTCAATTGGACGACTCCTTCTCCGAATTTGCATGGTTCTGGGTCTTTCTCTCTTTGCCTGTGTGATTTTCTGTCTGTTTGTCAGCCTATCTGTTTGGTGGACTGACCCGTCTGGAGAGAACCAGACCTGGTCCTGTAAAAGGGCCGAATGGTTTCTGCATGATACTATTTTATGTGTTTTGGATTCTCTCTCTCTCTCTCTTTGCGTGGGCCTATTTCTCTGTCATTTTCTCTCTGTCTTTCTTTCAGAGGGAAAATGATCAGCAAGCTTCACATTGAATGGGCCGAATGGCCGAGGTCTAACACTAGTTTACGAATTTCTGTGTTTGGTCTCTCTGCCTGCTTCTCTCGTTCTATGATGAGGATGTTGCCAAGACTAGTCGGCAAGAGTTATAAGGGAAGTATTGCCAAGGTCGGACTTTATTCCTTGGAAGGTAGGTAAATGAGGGGAGATCTTATTGGGAAGTGTTAATTCAACAGGGGCAGCGATGAGTGCATGTTGTATTTTTACCCAGGGTTGGGTAAACTAGTGGCCATCGGATCCAGGTGAGCAAGGAAAGATTTATAAAACACCCGATTGGCAACCTGTTCACCCAGAAAGTGGGTGATATGTGGAATGGGATGCCAGAGAAAATGCTCGAGGCAGGTGCAGCATCAATATTTTAAAAAGCATCGGGATTTTGACATGGATGGTAAGGTGTGGAAGGATATGGACCAAACGCAGGCAATTGAATCTATCTGAGTGGGCACCATAGTCTGCATGGATCATTTTCGGCCCCAAGGACGTGTTTCCATTCTGTGTTATTCTATGACTCTATCTTAAGAAGATCAACCATGATCAGACCAAATGGTGGAACAGGTATGATTGGCTGACGAACCAGTTTCTGTTCCCTCTTTCAATCTTTGCCTGCAAATATCACAGGAGGCACTGTCAGATGGAAGACTCGCGGGAACTGGAGGATTACTGGGAGTGGAGTGAAGCTTGAAATCCGGGTCAGCCACCATTTCCTGGGAAAGCGGATACTATACTTTCACTGTGCCAGCCAACTACTCGACAAGCTTCACCCGCACGCCCACATGTGATGGTGATTCGCCTGTATGGATGACATGCCTCCGTGGCGATGGGACAGTTCTGGACAGAGACATCGCCATGAATCCAAGGATGAGGAAGAATATACTTTTCCTCTTCCTGTCAGCTCCTCCAAGCCAGGAGAGTACAGAGGGCGGAGGGAATTTTGCACCGTTTACCATCCGAGTTCCACAAGAATGGTCTCTAAAAACATTAAGAGGCAAGTAAAAAGCGGAGACCTCCAAACTGGTAAGTGGAAGAGACCATTAAAAAACAGTCTGTCAATATCACCAAAGCGTCTCAACGCCTCTCTGTTTCTTATTTTGTGTTTGTCTTGTTCTCAGACTCTCAGTCTTTTTCGACTTCTCTCTCACTCTAGCTCTGTCGTCTCTCACACACTCGGTCTTCCTATTTTCTTGCTTACTCACTCTGTCTCTCTCTTTATTACTAGTTACTAGCGGTGTACCACAGCAGTTACTAGCGGTGTACCACAAGGATCTGTTTTGGGACCATTGCTTTTTGTTATCTTTATAAATGATCTAGAGGAAGGACTTGAAAGCTGGGTAAGCAAGTTTGCGGATGACACAAAAGTCGGTGGAGTTGTGGATAGTGAGGAAGGAAGTGGTAGGTTACAGCGGGATATTGATAAGTTGCAGAGCTGGGCGGAAATGTGGCAAATGGAATTCAATGTAGCTAAGTGCGAAGTCGTTCACTTTGGTAGGAATAACAAGATGATGGATTACTGGGCTAATGGTAGGCTACTTGGTAGTGTGGATGAGCAGAGGGATCTTGGTGTCCATGTACACAGATCTCTGAAAGTTGCCACCCAGGTAAATAGTGCTGTGAGGAAGGCATATGGTGTACTGGGCTTTATTGGCAGAGGAATTGAGTTCCGGAGTCCTGAGGTCATGTTGCAGTTGTATAAGACTCTGGTGAGGCCTCATCTGGAGTATTGTGTGCAGTTTTGGTCGCCATACTATAGGAAGGATGTGGAAGCTTTAGAACGAGTGCAGAGGAGGTTTACCAGGATGTTGCCTGGAATGGTAGGAAAATCTTATGAGGAAAGGCTGAGGCACTTGGGGCTGTTCTCATTGGAGAAGAGAAGGTTTAGGGGAGATCTGATAGAAGTGTATAAGATGATTAGGGGTTTAGATAGGGTAGATACTAAGAACCTTTTACCGCTAATGGAGTCAGGTGTTACTAGGGGACATAGCTTTAAATTAAGGGGTGGTAGGTATAGGACAGATGTTAGGGGTAGATTCTTCACACAGCGGGTTGTGAGTTCATGGAATGCCCTGCCCGTATCAGTGGTGAACTCTCCTTCTTTATGGTCATTTAAGCGGGCATTGGATAGGCATTTGGAAGTTATTGGGCTAGTATAGGTTAGGTAGGATTCGGTCGGCGCAACATCGAGGGCCGAAGGGCCTGTACTGCGCTGTATCCTTCTATGTTCTATGTTCTATGTTCTATTATCTCTTTTATTTTGCCTATACTCATGTCTCTCTATCTGACAACTTCTCATCATTCTCACTCTGCCTGTCATTTTATTGTCCTATTCACTCTCTCGCTACCCCCTTTATGTCTTACTCCTTTTCTATGTCCCTGTCTGTCTGCATTGCACTCTCTCATTTCTCTCACACACCCTCTCATTCCATCTATTTTCATTGATATATTGTTCAATCTGTATCGGTCTTTCAATCCGTCTCTCTGGCACTCTTTCTGTCATTCTCACTTTGTCTGTATCTAGGATGATTTCTATTTAAATCTCATTCTCTCACCTCAGTCTTTTCTCATCCTGACATACATTGTCTCTCATTCTGTGTCGTCTCAGTCTCACTTACCATGTAACATTATGTCGTACTGTTTGTCACTTGCCGCCTCTCACTCCCACTGCCTCACTTGTATCTGAGTGACCTTTTCTGCCAATCGCTCTTCCCCTCTCCTTTCTTACTCTCTCCAATTTTCTGTCACTCTTCCCCTGTCTGTCGCGCTCTCTGTTTCTCTATCCGTCCCCGTCTGCCTCTCTCACTCTCTCTCCATTCCTCTTTGCCGCTGACACACACGCACTCACTTGCTCCCAATTTCCATCTCTGTCTCTGTCTCTCTCACTCTCTCGTTGTAGATGTCGGGGTTCTTTGTCTACGGTCTTCACAACTATTTTTAGTTTTTGATTCCGGATTCTGCTCCCCTTGTATAGTTTCCAGCATTTTTTCCTATGAAATACATGCCTCACTCAGACGGTGAATGAAATCCTCTGCTTCACCATTTTTACTCTAAAGTGATCGGGCGATGTCAGCCGATTTGTCTTGGGTGGTGTTGTTCGACGAGAGAATATTGTGAGGAACGATTCTGTGCAAGGTCCGTCCTAACTCCTTGGAGTTGAATAGTTCTGGACCGAGCAGACCCACAACAAGACGATTAGAGCACCCTCATTCCTCGTATGATGGATCACTACCGGCTGAATCCGCGGCATCTTGAAATCAGTAAATTGTGCACCCACTCTCTGATACATCCCGGGCTTTCACCGGCACACTGCATCGGCATTTCAGAGATTCTGTCCAAATTTCATCACCTCCTTCACTGGGTTAAACTGCTGTTCGTTTTCCCAATCTCACTGGGTTAAAGAGAATTGGCTGTTCGAAGCTTTACATTTAGAATCCCTATGGTGTGGAAGCAGAATAGGGGAAGTTCTGTTCAGTGTGGATATTGAGAAGATGTGTTCATTGGCACGAGAGAATAGGATGTTAAAGCACAGCTTGAGGGTAAATGGAAGATCTTTATGAACAGTGAGA